>NC_079458.1:17155542-17372509 GCF_903798145.1 Danio aesculapii
ATTTTAGCCTTAACAGCAGTTTGTATGTACCAACCTGAAAGACCTTATCAGATATATATTTATTGATATCTTCAAACAGGATTGGCTTAAGCTCATGAAATGTTCTTGAGTGCAGCTTGAAGGATGTGTCTTTGCAGTTGATTGTCAGAGGAAGACATGTTGAAGCGGGGTGGGCGTAATGAAGCGCTCCAGAGATCACTGCACAAACAAGGGGCCCGTTTTGGCAAAGCTTGGCAGCAGAAGGGCTATAAAATGATATGTGTTAATTTTGTGTTAATTATTATGGGTGCCACATGTTAAGCAGAATGTTCTAGCATTGCAGAAGTTAGGAAAAATCCACACGGATAATTACGGCTGAGTGAAAGTGGAGGGGAACAGTTGGACTGTGTGATTGTAAAGCTGTACTGCTGGAGTCCAGCCCCAGATCTGATGCCCTATTTTACCTTTTGTAACGACGAGTCTTGTGTGAAGCGTGGGGTGAATTACTGGCAGGACTGAGCTGATGATAATCACCCAGAATCCTCCAGGGACGAGCAGCGCTGAGCTCATTAATATGCAGACTCCCACAGCTTTTACTTGTTTCCTGCTGTCAATTGTTTAAAGCAACACAGGGCTAGATTATTCATTTAGAACAAACATGTGAACTAAAGATTTCTACTAATTCAGTTAATTATTAGTATTATCAGAATTAATATTGTGTTGGAGACTTTGTGTAGGAGTTAGCGTACATGCTAAAGCAATGCAGATTCAGAATTCAGTGCAATCATTTTATAATAGTCAATAATACATTATTGCTTTAAATTCATGATAATGAAGCTCTTAAGCCACGCCCCCTTTCCATTTAAATTGACTTAGTAAGTGATTCCATAGACTGCTATTGTAATTAGCCTACATATCTTTACATAGCAGTGTCATAAAGATATGGGGGTTGGCTCACTCGACTTAGGCCAGTGTTTCCCAACCCTGTTCCTGAAGGCAAACCAACATTATACATTTTCAACCTCTCCCTAATCAAACACACCTGAATCAACTTATCATAACATCAGAAGAGACTCCAACACCTGAAGTTAATGGGTCAGAAAAGGGAGACATCCAAAATATGTACTGTTGGTGTGCCTCCAGGATCAGGGTTGGGAAACACTGACTTAGGCAACCAACCGCATTCAAATTCACTCTGTAACCACGCCCATAGCAACAAAACAGATTACCCAAGCAACCATTTATCAACAGCTATTGACCTTTTTCTTAGAACGCAAAATTGCCCATTATGCTTTGCGTGTATGGGCAAGGAGAATGCTAAGAACTTCCGGTCAGGAGCTGATGCGTATAAACAGTCACATTTGGACAGCTTTGAAACGATTTAATCTATTTTATTCGCTTTTACCATCTTTGAACTAATATTGCTGTCGATCAGCACCACCTACTGGACTGTTTATTTAAAAAAATGTGATCTAACGTTAATAGGTTGGAAAGCAACTGATGCGAGGCATTTCCCCTCTATGTCATCCGCCATCCTGTGCCGTTTAAATGAAGCATTTATTTTCTCTTTCTTTCAAACATATAACCAACCCAAACAAATGTAATTCACCAAAATGTTTGACACGCACACGTAGCCTGTACTGTCCCACTAAAACATTGACTGAATAAGTGTCACAAAGTAAAAATAAAGTGGCATTTTGAAATGACAGAAAAACACACACCGTGGTAAATACTACACAACACTAACTAAATGAAACATAAACGGCTCTAGATTAAAATCAACATGCAAATCAGCCAGCAGCAGAGTATCAGTAACAGACTTTTTATTGATCATTTTTGTAAATTGCATGACTTGCATATCTGTTAAGTTTCATGGCAGTAATCTGGTTTGCTCTATAATGCAGTGAAGTATTGTGTGTGTGCGCATTGAAGAGCCGCTGAGCTAACAGCTGACAGGTTGGGAACACACGGCAGACACGTGAACTAGGAGAACCTTTTTCTCTTGCGCTTGAACCACATATAACGGCTTTAACACACACCTTTCAAAGTTGTGCGTCACAAAAACACTCCGTAACCCATTCAAAATGCTATTGAAACCCATTTTCAGATCGCAATCGGTTATAGATTGTAAACGCTGTAAATGGAAGTTAGAAACATTCTACCGGAAGACGCTGGTCGCCATAGCGCCCTCCATGCAGCAGCCAAGAAAAAGGTCTATATCTCAGCATCAGAACATTGTAAAGACATGGGGATTGGCTTGTTTGACTCATGCTAGCTAATGGGATTTACTACATGCTAAATGCAGTGACTAGCTACATGCTAATAATGATTAGCCAAGTGTTATAACATGCTAGAGATGCTTATTAAGTATTAGGATTTGATCAAACATGTATGTGAGGCTTGCCTAGCAACCGCCTAACAACCACCTAGCAACCACTCATGACACCCAAGCAACCACTGAGAACACCCTAGCAACCACCCAGCAACCAATTAAAAAGCATTGTACCCCAGTGAATTGCCATGGCAAATTCCACTCACATTTTCTTTAGGAAATGTACATATCTAGTTTAAATTATATACTATATAAGATAATGTCTGTCTATCTATCTATATTATAACCATTAAAGGAGTAAAATGAAAATTTTCAAAAAAAAGTAAGGCCCAATCCCAATTCTATTTTTATACCCCTTCCCCTACCTCTTTCTCCTGGCCCTTGAAACAGAGTGTGAAGGGGAAGGGCTTAAAAAATTACCCCTAAGAAATGGGGCAGCACTACAACACCTGCAGACTTCATCATGTCATCGCGATCTCTTGCTTCATATGAGATCAGATGATCGCGACTGCTATAGTTATTCCAATTGCTTTATTTTTTTTATTTATCTTCAGGAAATCACCGAAGGCATATATCATGTTAGCAGAATGATATAATGTGGCAATAAGCTCGTAACTGTATTGTGCATTTACACTATTTGAGCATCATCGAGTGTCAAAATGTTGTGGGACTGCTGTAGAGGAGTTATTATTAGGGATTGTAGATAGCGAAATTTAACGGTTTTCATTTTAGCGTTCTTTAAAAAAAACATGGCTATAAAACACAAACGCTGTTATGAATGTAGTAAAACATATGCTTGTTTGTTGTAAAAATTTGTAATAATGACAAAAAATACTCATTTGTGGATCTCCATACTTCCGGGTGCAGCCATGCTGCTGTTGTAGCTGATGTATTCTGGGAAATTTTTTTACCCTTTGGTTTCGAGTGTGGTACTGAAAAATCTCTGTTTCAAGGGCTATCTAGTCTGTCCGCTTAGCCCAACGGCTTCAAGCTGAAGAGAATTGGGACACCCCTACCCCTTCACGTGTTAAGGTAAGGGGAAGGGGAAGGGCTAAGGGGTAGAATTGGGATTGGGCCTAAGTATAGTTAAACTTAACACACTCACGCATATGAAAAATCTATTTTATATTGCCATATGCAACTATATTAATGCATGTAGTAAAAACATATACAGTATATATATTGTTTTCTCTCAGACATTAGATTATTGTCTATCTGACATATATTTTAAAGCAATGCTGAAGACATGTTTTAGTTTTTTTCTTTCTTTGTCGCATTAAAAAGATGATTTCTCCTAATTGAATTAAATATATAGGTTTGTCTAAGTCAGAACTGAATTTTCACACTTGTTGGCTTGGCTAACAAGCTGTTGAACAGGAGAAATGAGCACTGAACAAACACATTTTACACGGTTTGCATTTGAGTGCAGTATTTTCCATTTGATTTCCCCAGATTCAAAGATCCACGAATGCCACTGGTAAACTGCACTAGCGTCTTCATAAAGCGAAGTCAAAGGCATTAAGTGTTCATCCATTTCTCCGCTGGGTTTCGGGTGCCCCCTCAAGCATGCTGTCATTGATAACTGCTACAGGCTCGGCAGAGCTTGGCTGGGTTGCTGTTGGCAGAGCTGTGCTTTTTGCTTAGAAATATCACACTCCATCATGCGGCATGAAAAGCTTTGTTTTTCTCCTAGTGACCTTCTCCCACTCCTCTGCCTCCTCCGTCCATCTGTCCATTTGTCCATAATGCCGAGCTGACAGAGGATGGACAGTTACTGTCCCTCAGAAACAAGAACTTCCTGTGCTGCAGCTTGTTCATCTGATTTGGTGTTGGTGACATCACTTCAAGAGGTGCTGCTTTGCCTTCAGCAGGAGATATTTTCATGCATTGTTTCAGATTGAAATCATTTAAAAATGTCTCAAGTTTGCACACTGTAGGAATTCAGGTTGAAAATGCAATGCAAACATGATTGATCTAACAGCAGCAATTACCTGTCTTGCACTATTGTATAGTTTTCTTCACAAATGGAGTTTAAAAAAAACTGATAGACAAAGTCACATTAAGGCAAGTCATTTCACTCTGCGGCCATCTTTGAAATACCTCTCAGGTAGTATGCTCGGGATTCTGTCTAAATGGGGAATCATCAAATTCTCCAAAACTGTTTGCCAAGCTTACGATTACATTACATATTTAGAATCACCAATAAAATGAAACAACAACTGACTCATAAGTTTCATTTTAAAGGTCCGAATCAAACAAAATCTGTACTTTTTCAGGTTTTCCAAGCTAATGCACATACACACTCAAAAGCAATAAGATCACGACGCCAACCTCATTTATGACCGTTCTACACATTATCATCCTCTGGATTATGATCATCAGATCGCGCTGCTCTTCTGAAGTAATTCTCAACTTGGTCTAGATGGCGAATCTCCTCCAGAAATAACAGCGACTGTTTGTGGACGTTTGAGTAGTTGATGTCATATGATGTGCGTTTGACAGGATGGACAGTACCTCATGGTTGTTTCATACAGATTACAAAACCAAAAAACCTTTGTTTTTTTAAGTGCACTTGGTTCATTGGTTAAACAGAATTCAAGCTTTATTTGGATATATTTCTTATGTCTGTGAAGCAAGTATTCGCTGAGAGTCAAAAACTGTCGTAAAAGTACACGTCTGGTCAGAGCTTCTCCGTCAGTCGATAGCGATCACTGATTGGCTCCTGTACTAGTAGGCGGGTCTTGATTCACTATATTGACCGTTACACTTTTCCTCATTCAAAACTATATGAGTGACATGTCTTGTGTATTCTATAGTCTTTGTTATAGATGCGTTTAGTAATAGAGATCTGGATGCCGTTTTTTGGCTTCTGCAGTTAAGGTTCTAAGAAAAAAAGATATTTCTAAGATAAATGACTGAATTGCTAAATATTAAATAATACATAATTGCTTGAAGGCGCCTGTTAAACCCTGGTTCAAGCTAAATTTTAGATGTGATCCTGTACCACAAAACCAGTCGTAATTGTTGATTTTTGGTAATTGAGATTTATACAATGTCTGAAAGTTTTCCCAGCAGACACAGGACATCAACATGACGTCAGATTGACATTGTACCCTAATGTCGTGGCGACGTTGCATTGTGTTTGGAAATGAAAATCAGGTTGACGTCAGAACCCAACGTCAGTGTGACGTCAATGTCTAACATCTAACCTAAAATCAACCAAATATCAATGTCTAATGATGTTACAGCTTGACTTTGTGTGGACGTTACCAATATGATGTCTATCATGATGTTGGATTTTGCTTGCCATACCTGACGAATAAATGTCAGTATTTGACGTCAATATGACGTTCGTTTAAGATGTTGGCTCGACGTTGGATTTTGGTTACTTTCCAACACAACCTAAAATCAACCTAAAATCAACCAAATATCAACGTCGTTTGACGTCATTATTGGATGTCAAAATAACGTTGTCCTAAGACGCTGGCTATACATTAAATGTTGGTCACCTGACGTCACAACTTAAATCTAACCTGATATTAACGTCTTATTGATGTATGGTTTAAAATCTGTAATATAAGAGTTAAAAAAAATCGAAATACTGAGAAAATTGTCTTTAAAGTTGTCCAAATTAAGTTCTTACCAATGCATGTGAATAATTAAAAATTAAGTTTTGATTTATTAATGAAAGGAAAATTACAAAATGTCCTCATTGAGCATGATTTTAATTTAGCTCATTCATTCATTTTCTTTTAGGCTTAGTTCCTTTTAATAATCAGGGGTCGCCACAGTGGAATGAACTGCAGATTTTAACTTAGTATTTTAATAAATTTTTTTTTGCGATTAAATAAATTTTTTTTTTGACTTATACTATGTACTTTTGGCTATTGCCATCAAAACAAAGAAAAAGAAAAAAGATTTCTATGATTCACGCACAGTATTTCAGTGCCATGTATATCAGGAGCACAGTGTAGCAGGTCATGAATGCTCTCCTGGGCTGAACACATGTGAGAGCAGTGGTGTGACATTCAGACATGTCTGTCATAATGCTGAACGCCTTCCTGACATTGATTTGTGAGCATAATGGTTGATTATAGGATGGATGACAGATAAATTTTATCAAAATTAAGGCACAATTAAACATTTCATCTTCCTAATTACTGGCTGTAGATCTGGCCTGATGACCATGTGCTGTAGGAAATCAGCAACCATCACATATTTTAATGGGACACAGCTGTCCGGCGGCCTAGTAATATCTGCACACAGCCCTAAAACTGTAATTTATGGGGAAAAAAAGAATAAATTTGACAGTGGATTGAGTTACAGGATAGATTTAGAATGGATTTTTTGTTAGTTTTGGAATGGTTGTTCGTTATTGAATGTGCTGCTTTTGTAGAGTATTAAAAGTGTTTCGTATTTTTCCTCTTCCTCTTTTGAAAATATTTAATCTTAATAAAAATGACATTTTGTGAAATAATTTGAATGAACTTCATTGAAACAATACACTGCTATTTCAGAGACTAATTTGCATATTATGAAACAAATTTTCATAAACAATCAAATACACATGTCTATGTTTTTTGTTTTACTTGGGAATTCCAGTCAGTTCAGTTGTTAAATAATTAAATGATTCAAAAATTTAATTATTATATAGTTTATAAATTAAATTATTATACAGGTATATATAGTTTTTTTTAATAAATTTGTTTTTAAGAAAATTTGTTTCGAAAAAATATTTGTAAGATAAATTGTGTTTGCTTACATATATTTACTAAAAAAACTGCTTTTATTTATTTTTTGTCATCTGATCTTCATTAACCAATGTTTTGCACAAGATATTTAAAACAAGTATTGCATTAGATTTCAGCACTTATTTTCAAATACATCTGATTAAAGAAGTTCATAATATTTAAAATATATATTAACATTATATTATATATTAACAATATATATTTTTGAATATTTATATTTAAAATGTATTTAAAGAAGTACAAAAATGTATGAATTAATAAATAAAGGCAGTTAATATAATCTGCAAAATATGTCCCAGGAGCTACGTTTTTTCTTTGCAGTTTTTGTTTTGTGCGAATCCACTAGAGGCCGCTGTGTACGCCTTTTGAGATCTCAAATTTCTCTCATGAGTGCCATTTGTGCCTGCTCTTCTCGCGTAATATCCACCAGAGGCTGCTGTCGACTGACTGAATGACTGACTGACTGACTGACTGACTGACTGACCGATCGACTGGCCCACCCTCCTCCTTCTCTAAACCCAACCAATAGTGTTTTCAAAAGCACAGATTGATCCGCCCACCCACTTCCCTAAACCCAACCTCAGTGTTTTCAAAAACAGAAAAAAAGCTAGAAAAAAAAAAGCCCTTGCCTGATTTTTACCATGTTTTCAGATTTTACCACATTCTCAACCTGTTATTTACTTGTTTATTTTATTTTTTGGCTTCTGGTTTTGTCTTACCCACTTTCTGGAACCGTTTTTCACCAAACTCAAGTCCACTGATGTACGTTCGAGCTACTGGGCAAACTGGTAACAATGGAAAAGCCGTCCATATGGAGGTAAGCGGTCAGCTAGTAAGCGAGAAAAGGAACGGCGTCATACCGCTCCGTATCGCTGCTTTTAAAGACAAAATGCCGTTCCTCTGGCTACAGAATTTGTGATCTCCAGAAATGTACTGTATATAGGGCTACGTTTTAAGAATGAGCCTATGTTGCAAGTATGTCAAGACAAACTTTTGAGGTTAGCTTTGATCTTTGAGGTTAGTTTGTCTATATTTTACCCAATTTGAGTTTAAATAACCCAGCATTTCTTAGAGTGCATGTTTGAAGTGGAATGTTAAACAGTTTGTAAAAAATTGGTTAGCATGTTGTTAGCATGATTTTAGCATAAATTAGCATGTTGGAAGCATGCTTCTTGTGTGAATTAGCATGTTTTTAGCATGCTTCGAATATGTTAGCATGCTTCTAAAATTAATTAACATCTCATTAGCATGTTTCTAGTATGAATCGTCATGCTATTATCATGTTTATAGTATGAGTTTCATTTACTAACATGATTTAGCAGTGATATGACTAGTTGATTAGTATAATTGCTCATGTCACTATTATGTCACTATTATTAGATGGTCAAATTAATAATGACTGATTGCAAATAGCACATTTCTCCATAATTACTGCATCTACACCCACACCACGATTAGCATCTATGCTATCATATCTGACCCACTGCATGCACATATACTGTGAAAAAATAACAATCTAAATATTTTCATTTAAAATCCCAATGCTGCGTTTCCGTAAAATGCTCCATTCACTAGGAAAGTAAATAATTACGGCCAATGCAAAGAAACACAGCTTGTTTGGTGGCTTGTAATCATATTTGGAAAAATCAAAATCTGTGCCCTGCGCATTCCACAGGCTTCCTAAAGCAGACAAAGAAGAGTCGCTGGTCCACTGAACGCCTGCATTTCTGAGGCTTGGAAAGGCTTGTGGGGTTCACACTGAAGTAATCAGCCTTTCTGCTCGGCCTGTGCCAAAGAATTAGCCTGGGAAATTCACCAAAATGTGGGAACAGCTTGGGAACAGATTGATGCAGAGGGCTGAGAGAGACGAGAGAGGCTTAGACTGTATGTGTGCAGCGCGAGTCCATTCCAGAGCAAATACATGGAAAAGCTTCTCCTAAGTAACTCAGCTCCTCAGAGCAAGGCTGTCACGCTCTCTGCTGTGAAGGGTCTCGAGTGGTTAAAGCCGACCTGCTCCCATTATCGGCGGCACAACTGAATTTGTCATCTTTTTAGGGTTTCTTTACACAGTTTACAGCTAAAAAAATAGTAATAATATCAGAAACATAAAGGAGGAAAGGTTTTGTTGTATCATTGTCATGTAAATGTAGATTAGCTGAAGAAAAGTCCAGTACAAAATCGTCCAAACCGAAGTCCATGCTTCCTAGGGATGTTTTGAATCCTTCTGTGAGTTTATTTTACTATTCATCTTGTGAAAATAATCTGATATCCTAAGCAGCATGAGTTAAGTATAGCTAAACTGGATAAACTGAGAATTTTTTTTTTGTTTGTTCTATCAGGTTGTGATTTTTTTTTCACGATTCTAAATTGACAACTTAACAAATAATAAAAAAAATTGTGAGATTCTGGCAAAATGTTAATTATTTATTTTTAATTAATAATTAATACTTTTATTATTTTAAATTGGTTTGAATTATTCATTAATTCATTTTCCTTCGGCTTAATCCCTTTATTCATCAGGGGTCACCACAGTGGAATGAACTGCCAATTTATCCAGTATGTTTTACACAGCAGATGCTCTTACTGTTGCAATCCAGTAGGGAAACATCCATGCACACTCATTCTGTGGGGAAAACCGGAGCACTCGGAGGAAACCCACGCAAACACCACACAGAGCATGCAAACTCCACACAGAAATGCCAACTGACCCAGCTGGCACTCAAACCAGCGACCTTCTTGCTGTGAGGCGACAGTGCTAACCACTGAGCCATCGTGTCACCCTTTGGTTTGAATGAATCATTTTATTAATCATTTTAATTTGGTTTAAGCGAATGATTCATTGTGTTACTCAAAGATTTCACTTGATTCATTGCTGGATGTATCTGTTTTTGAACAGATCTCTTGAATTGGTGATTCTGTCACTCATCATCATCAAGAATCAGCATTTTTGAACAAATCTCTTGAGAGAATGATTTAAAGATTATATCATCACTGGATGAATCAGCATTAGTGAACAAATCTAAGGTATTCAATGACTCACTCTTAAAGACTTGGATTAATCAGGGTTCCAGACTTTTTAAACAACTCTTTTGAATGGGTGATTTTTTGACTCATAAAGACTTCTCTTGTTTTATTACAAAAGGAATCACCATTTTCGAACAAATCTCTTGAGTGAATGATTTAAATTATGTCATCACTGGATGAATAAGTATTAGTGAACAAATCTCTTGCATCAAGGATTCAATGACTCACTCATAAAGACTTGGGTGAATCAGTGTTTTTAAATGAATGATTAAATTACTTTTTTAAACAACTCTCTTGAACCAGTGATTCAGTGACTACAATAAATTTAGTGAAGTTCATTTATAAACTAATTTCGAGAGGATCACGAGCTTATGATTGTCCACAGCTGGTCCCGCATTAGCTATACATGATTCACCAATCGGATGATTCTTAACTCACTATAAATAACCAGAATTTCTTACCTTAGTTATCTTAGTCTTAAAGAATCTCTACTACTCCTCCTCCCTTTTCCTTGATAGGGCGGCATGGCAGCCCAGTGGTTGGCACTGTTGCCTCACAGCAAGAATGTCACTGGTTCAAGTCCTCACCAAGCCAGTCAACGTTTCTGTCTAGAGTTTACATCTTCTTCTTGTGCTCGCGTGGGTCTCCCCCGGGTTCTCTGGTTTCCTCCCACCATCCAAAGACATGCGAATTAAGTTAATTGACTAATTTAATCTGGCACCATAGATGCGCTCCTAGTCAGCAGTTATCTCTTCATAGCAGTTGCTATTTGGTCATTAGCTATAAACAAGTAGGGGTGTTCTCGAAACCTTCCTGAGCTCAAACTCCTCTCTCGCCCTGCAAACGGGAGGGAACCCTGGGCTTGAGGATCTTATGAGCTCAGAGCTCTCTCCCAGGACAGCATGCCAAACAAGCTTTATAATCAATCATCAGCTAAGTGTGAACTCTTGAAATTTGTTGAAACATTACTTGTTGAGTCAGTGTTATAAACGAATCTTGTCAATGGATGATTCAATAACTCACTCAGAAAGCCTTTTTTTTGTTGCTGGCTGAATCAGTGTTTTTGAACAAATCTACTTCAATAACATTAGTGCTGGTTATCATTCAAAAACATTAAAAATAAGCTTTAACAAAGTTAAAGCTTAAAACAAACTTTAACAGTCCTTTTAATCACATGTAGATTAGTTATCCTCTTGCAGAACCAATTTACCTCTTGTGCCAGCATCAGTGGCCGCTCAGTCATACAAACTTGGTTCACTAACAATGACAAGATTGATCCATTTTAGGTGTTGAATTTTGGTACCCATTAACTCGATATTTTTTTATTCTCTTGGTATTGAAGCAATTGGGTCAGTGCCTAAAAAGTATCAAAATCGATACCCAGCCTTAATAGTAATGAAGACTTGACTTATTAATCTACATTACTGGATGAATCCGCGTTTTTCAACAAATCTCTTGAACAAAATCTCCTATTTTTACTCTTATTTAAATTTTTTTAACAGCTACTTTTTCCGGGTTAGTTAGTTTTTTGTTTTATTAAATATAGTGTCTTTGCTCTACCCTCTTCAAAAGCTATGCAATTTTTTTGTGAACTTTAATCACACATAATTGGCAAACACTTTAAGGTTTTACGTCAAGGTACTTTCAATAGAAGTTTATGTTCTAATTTGATCACTATAGACCTCAGCGTTTATATCTGAGCTATAAACCATGATTTAAACCACAAAATTCTAAATATTGTCTTTTTGAACAGACTAAAGACTGAAGCTATAGTTCATGTAAGCTTTAATATTAATATGATTTATTTTAAATTATTATTTTACTTCTAAAATTTAATTCTTGTATCAAGGATTTTTGCACTACCCACTGCAAAAGCTAATGGAAAAACTTCTTTTTTTCTAAACTCTAATAGCATGTAAATGGTACACTTTTAGTATTCAGTCCTATTTTAGCATTTCATCTATTTTTATTTTCAAATCTTCATTGGCTATTAAAAACCTACTCTCCATCGGCTCGTGCCAGTAGATTTGCGTGCCTTTTTCTGGGTGAAAGCGTCAGTCTGGTGTGTTTGTGTGCTCATGGCTCTTTTTCCATTGCCACCCGCAGATCTGAACCTGATCCCAGTCCAGGTGAACATGCTGCCCTGAAGGGCCAGTTGACCCTCTTTTTGGGCTGGTTATTTTTGGGTCATGCTACACATTTGGCATGTTTTGTGGGTTACATTTTGCCTTCCATATGGAGGGCAAATGTCCAGTAGGATCCAATATTATTAACATTCCGTGAGACTTTCTGCATTCTGTGAAAGGAATATAAAGTAAATAGTAAAAATCTAAGAGTGAAGAAAGGATATAAATATAAAAACGGTATTGTGTATGTGGAACAAACAGGTAATAATGCTTTTAAAGGATATATCTTTAATACGAAGTTATAATATTTATTATTAATTACCTTTCAATTATTCATAAAATGTGAATAAAAATAATAAAAATTTTAGTATATGATATTATCATTGACATAATATATTATACAATATACACATAATAAAAACATTGGACAACCTCTTTTATTTAACTTTTAACAATATATTTAATTATTATTATTATTATTACTATTATTGTTATTATTATAATTATTTTCATTATACTTCTCTAAAATATAAATGTTTAGTACAATTTAATAAATTAGAATTTAATATTGTATATGTATTACATTAATAATTCAATATTTTAATATTTTAAAGGGTCACGACTCCCTGCCAAACTCCCCCCCTCCCCCCTCCCCCCTTAGCAAGGTGTTTTTACACCTCTAGTTTGAAAAAAGTCAACTTTGAAAAGAGTCCAACTTTGTTTAGATGGGAGTGTCAAGAGAAGGGTTTGCATGATAACGGGAGTTTCAGTACATGCACGCGCTGATTTTCACTGTGGCAACACAAACACAGGCAGTGACTATGTTTACATAGACATCAGAAATCTAATTTTTTGCCTTAATCTGGATAAGATAATAATATGATTAAGTTGTTTATGTGAGTTGCTTTTTAAATATTCCTTTCATGATCTCATTTTACATGTTATAGCACATAATTCAATTAACATCATTGCATCATTGCCACGCTATCCATATTTCCTTCAGAGTTTCATGTAATTTCGTGTGTTTCATTCTTAATTTGTTGACTTCAGTTTGGCACTTTCACTTTCATTCAGGAATATTTCATGCATGCCCCCCATGACAAACAAGATATTGGATGCGAGGAACTGCTGGAAGAGTTTTGTTTTAATGGAATTTGATCACAGTGCATGGTGAATGGTAGATGCAAAGACTCGGTGGGTGCAGAGAATAGCATCAATCAGCAGTGTATGTATAGACTATCCTGTCACAAAATGCGGCGAGAATCGTACACCATTGTAATAGTTTGATTAAAGTGTTTACATTCATGTGACACAGTGGCGCAGTAGGTAGCGCTGTCGCCTCATAACAAGAAGGTCGCTGGTTCGAGCCTCAGCTGGGTCAGTTGGCGTTTCTGTGTGAAGTTTGCATTTTCTCCGGGTGCTCCGGTTTCCCACACAGTCCAAAGACATAAATTGGGTAAGCTAAAATTGTCCATAGCGTATGAGTGAATCAGTGTGTATGGGTGTTTCCCAGAGATGGGTTGCAGCTGGAAAGGCATACGCTGCGTAAAACATGTGCTGGATAAGTTGGCGGTTCATTCCGCTGTGGCGACCCAGGATTAATAAAGGCCCTAAGCCGAAAAGAAAATGAATGAATAAATGTTTACATTCAGAGAGCAGCATTTACAGCAGATCTTTCAGTCCATAATATTGTACCGATATTAACTTACTGTAAACTGTATCTAAATAATTTTGACTAAGGCATGTCTTTAAAGACTGAAAGAGTACTGCTGACGATACTAACTAACTTTGCCTCTGAATAAACATAACCAAAGACATTGATCGCACACTTCCCAAATGCGTAGAGACAGGCCAATCAACATCAACTGGAACCGCATCTTTTTAAAAAGAAGACGAGTGGCAAATCCGGATTTCACTATTTCCAGATGCGAAAAGCTCTCAGGTAAATAAAATGTTCCTTACAAACATATTTTTGTCCCGTGTTAGCAGACCAATGTAATCCACTCTTATCGCAGGGAAAACTCAAGACGTCATTTGTACCCACCAGTGCAGAAATCCAATCTTCACGCTGGAGTTTACACAAGGATCTAATCGCCGTGACGTAGCTTTAAAATTTCTTTTTAAACCGGAAGAACGAATTTGCTCAATAGCACACAAAAACAACCAATTTTACTTTTTAGTGAAATATATGTGTTCTAATAGTGTTTTTAGTAACATGAGACACATATATGATCCTTTAACATCAGTTTGTGCAAGTTGTCTCATTTTTGTGGAATATTAAAAAACACACTTAAAGTATATTTAAATTATTTTAATTTCTTTATTATATTCATATTAAATATTACTGTTTAATGCAAACTTATACATAACATTGAAATAATTTTATTTTAATGTATTTCTTTTATATTAAATAAATATTTCAGTTAATATAAATACTACTGTTATTTTTCAATCATACATAAAATATTATTCATTCATTAATTATACTTCTGCTTAGTCCTTGATGTATCAGGGGGTCGCCACAGTGGAATTAGCCAAGATAAAATATTATATAATGTAATTATATATTCTATATAATATAAAACATACATTCTTATAAAGAATGTTCAAAAAACTATTTAAAACTATTTTAAGTGATGCATCAATTATTAAAATGATGCATCAATATGTTAAAGCTGATATTAACATTTACACTGACATATACTTATTTACACAGCCATAGTGAGAGTGTGTTTAAGGGCATGACTGAGCACAGGATGATGAAGTGTGTGTGTTTTAGTGAGTGTCAGTGTGAGTCTGTGCTGAACATCACAGATCTCCAGCCGGCTGTTGTCCTAAACTACACAACATATTGCCTCATTGCCCTGGGACAGCAAGAGCAAAGAACAATGACATGCATAAGGTCTACACACTGCTCATTCCCTCTGAGCCAAACATGACTTCACTCCAACGTCAAATCAGCCAATTAAAGTAGAGGAGATTTATAGGAAGATGCCACTTTGTTTGCTGTTAAAAGTCAATTTCAGTTGTGGTCATCACTTTATGTTACCGTGTGCTTTTGAAACACCAGGTTCCATTAAATATTTAATATTTAAGTCAGATAAAGTCTATATTGGGTGTGTATGTAGCAATTTGTTGCTAATTATTCTGCATTTTAAATTCTGCATCTGATTTGATTTTGATGGTGGATATTAGTTTGTTTGTTAAATGGAATTATATAAAAATATTATATATAAATATAAAATATAATATAAATGTAATATAAAAATATTATTATTATTATTATATAAAAAATATAAAAATATAATGTATTTTTAATGTTTATTTAATTGTTTATTTGGTATTTATTAAGATATCTCTCAAGTTGTGATTTTGACCAATCTTGTCATATTTTTATTTTACATGACATTTTTGTTGAATTAATTTATATTAATGTTTCTTTCTGCACGTATTGCCATATTGCATTAATTTTTTATTCTTATTTTTAAGGTTAATTTGAATTTAATTTATTTTAATGTTTCTATTTTCAAAGATAAACAACGTTTGGCTGTATTGCTATTTTTTGATTTAATTTTTATTTCATTGTTTGATATTTATTAGGAGATCCCTCAAACTGTCCCTCAAAATATATATATAATGTTTATTTATTATTTCGTTTATATTTTAACAGATAAAACATCCATTAAACACCCAGTTTTGGCCTGTATTGCCATGTTTATTTGATTTGATTTTAATAGTTTAATTAATTAATTTTAATATTTATATTTCAAGAGATGAAAGACATTTGGCCTGAATTGCCATAATTTATTTTTATTTCATTGTTTATTTTAAAATACCTTTTAAGACATCCCACAAATTGTGATTTGGCCTGTCTTGCCATATTTTTTTGTATTTTTTATGTTTTTTTTATTTATTTTAATGTTTCTATTTTAACATATAAGACATTCATTAAACAGTGATTTTGGCCTGTATTGCCATATTTTATTTTATTTTTATGTTTATTTGATATTTATTAAGACGTCTCTCAAATTGTGATTTTGCCCTGTCTCTCCATATTTTAATTTTATTTTAATGATATTTTAATGTAGTTAATTGATTTTTACAAATAAAAGGCATCCATTAAACTCAGTGTTGCTATTTTTATTTTATTTTATTGTATTTACAAAAAAAAAGTCTATCGAATTGTCATTTTTGGCCTGCCTCAAATATTTATTTTAATTTAATTAATTTATTTATTTATTTTAGTGTTTCTATTTTTACACATAAAGACTTCCATTAAACTGTGTTTTTTTGGACTGTATTGACATTTTTATTTTATTTTATTTTATTTTATTTTATTTTATTTTATTTTATTTTATTTTATTTTATTTTATTTTATTTTATTTTATTTTATTTACAGAAAAAATCTATCAAATTGTCATTTTTAGCTTGCCTCAAATATTTATTTTAATTTAATTAATTAATTAATTTGTTTATTTTAATGTTTCTGTTTTTACACATAAAGACTTCCATTAAACTGTGTTTTTTGGACTGTATTGCCATTTTTATTTTATTTTATTTTATTGTATTTACAGACAAAATCTATCAAATTGTCATTTTTGGCCTGCCTCAAATATTTATTTTAATTTAATTAATTAATTTATTTATTTTAATGTTTCTATTTTTACACATAAAGACTTCCATAAAACTGTGTTTTTTGGACTGTATTGCCATTTTTATTTTATTTTTTATTTTTTATTGACTGAAAAAAGTCTATCAAATTGTAAGTTTGGGCCTTCCTCACCTTATTGTTTGTATTTTATTTTAATATTTTTTTCATTGTAGCATCACAGTTCTACTACACCCATTTACATGTAAAATGTTTGCATTCTAAAATCATTTTTTACCTCCTTTATATATTGATTATGTTCCACAGTGATTTATTTGAAGATTTTTTTTTTTTTTCAAATATATTCATCCTGGTGAAGCGGCTTTAACACAATCTAGACTATAAAGCACTATAGAAATAAAGTTGACTTGTCTTGGATTGAAGTATAGAGTTTTGCAGACCAGTTTCTTCTTCTCATTTTGATCTTAAGTCTGGATATCTGTGCTGTTTTGTGTTGTGTTGTGATATTGGCATGCTGGATGTGTGTGTAGTGTTCATCTCTGAGAATTGAACTGCTCAGTGTGAAATTGTTTAATTTGCTTCACTGGATGGTATTGCAAATGAACTCGGAGTTGAAAACAAGCATGAAAAATATGCATTGATGCTACACATGTCTTATTTTCTTGCTGCACATTGTCCTTTACCCTCCTGGTCATCTTCTGCATATGTCTGCGTTTGGAGCCATCATTTCAGACCAGGCGCTTTTATGCCCAATGACTTTTACATAAAGAGGCAGACATTAAACCATCTGTGAGAGAGAGAGACAGGAACACTTTGTTACAATTTGATTTTAGTCCAATTGAAGAAAAAGAAAGAAAAATGAAAGGAAAAATGACTAATTCATTTTTAATTTGTGAAAATGCAGTTTTAAAACATTTTCATTTGACAAAAATTTTACAGAATTTTTTAATTATATGGTTTAATTTCACTTTTTCAAACGTTAACAAAACAGAACATCGAAACTAAGCAATAAACAAACTAAAGTAAAACACACAGTATATAAAAATAAATATCAATGAATAAATAAAAAAGGAGGAGATACAGTATAAACCAATGGGGAAAAACTATTTTGTCAAATCATTTCATGTGGTATTGTTTTATATCATTCAAAAATGGATTCTAAATCTTCTAAAATAATTCATCCTTTCCTCTCAAAGAATATGTGATCTTCTCCAATGGTATACATTTCCTCTGACATCTGTAGTCCAATTGGTACATCAATGTCTGTTTTCCATTTCAAAACAATACATTTTTTAGCTATTGTCAATACACTCTCAGAAATAAAGGTACGAGATCTGTCACTGGGGTGGTACCTTTTCCAAAGGTACACATTTGTACTTAAAGGGTTCATATTAATACTTCA
This sequence comes from Danio aesculapii, assembly GCF_903798145.1. Lineage (NCBI taxonomy): Eukaryota > Metazoa > Chordata > Actinopteri > Cypriniformes > Danionidae > Danio > Danio aesculapii. The sequence goes on from NC_079458.1 coordinate 17,173,766, forward strand.
AGGGTACATATTAGTACCTAAATAGTACAAACGTGTACCTCTTAAAATTTACCCCAGTGACAGCTCTTGTACCTTTATTTCTGAGAGTGTAACATTTCAGTAAGCTTAATAGCATGGTTAGAACTTAGAATTTGTATAATTGCTCAATAAACATATCTCTGGATCCAATCTGTGATATGATATCGCATACATAAATCCACAACCCTTTCACTTTAGGACAGCCATGTAAAATGCAAAAATGTACCTTCTTTTATACCAGCAGAGGGGAGAAATACTGTTATTAAATTTGTGTAATCTGGATGGAGTTTAATAAAGCTGGTGTAAGAAATCAAACTGAATTAGTCTAAACCTGGAGTTCAGCGTTTTACAGAATAACAGTATTATATTGTAAAAATATATTTATTATTAAAACTATAATAATTTTATAATTATTTATTTTACATTTAAAGTCATGTGCTATTTTGGGCTTTCCGCCTGGATTTGCCTACCCAAATTCAAAAGCTTCCCAAATCCACATTTAGAGATGTAAATGCTAAAGATTGGTATCATTTTAAAGAAAATCCTTTTCATTTAATAATTAATAATAATAATTAATTATTATTAATAATTCTGACTTCAACTGTGTGTGTGTATATATATATATATATATATATATATATATATATATATATATATATATATATATATATATATATATATATATATATATATGTATATAATCATAATATATCATTATCCATCTTGAGTAATGACTGTGGTCATGGCAATTTTATTTCAATATTAAATGTCATTTTGTTGTCACATTTTTAGAAAAAACTAACCAATCAATCAAACTTTACAGTTGCTGCTTCATTTTGTTTTCACAAAATTTTAAACAAACTTTTGCACTCTAAAAATTGGCTGTAAATTATATGTGTGTACCTATTTTTTGCATATTTTGAGCTTGTGGGGGTATTTTGTGGTCCCCATGAGGAAAACGGCTCATAAATCACACATAATTAATTATTTTGAAAATGTAAAAGGGCTGAATGTTTTCTGTGAGGGTTGGGTTTAGGCATGGGGGATCAGATATACGGTACAGTCTGTAAAAACTATTATGTCTATGGGAAATCCCCATAAGGACAATTGTAGAAGTGGATGTGTGTGTGTGTGTGGTCTGCATTAATAATAACACAATAAATAAATACATTATTATCTATGGACAGTTACCATCCAGTCCATATTAAATGCAGTTTGTTAGTCAGTCAGTTACATAAACTGAAACATAATTGTAGAACTGGAGAAGAGAATAAACAGAAAAACAAACTATTTCAAAGATTTCGTTCCAGAGGATATCTGCAGAGGTGCTTGAATAATACATTAGAAAACAGTAAAGCCTACTAAAAACCTAAAAGTTTTCAGTAAATTGCTCATTAACATATAATGAACATAGCAATTTTATGAAATCAACTATTGATAAACATTGGCATATATTGTTTTTAAGACAAATATTTAAATAATAAATTTCAACATCATCCATTATTTACTTTTAAAAGATCCCAAAATGTATCAGATATGATAACTCGGATATAGTAAGAAATAAGAAATCCACTTTTATACAAGGTTGTTTTCCGTGCAGAAATTGCCGCATGTCAGAATTTAGTAAAGTAAAAGGAATTTTTTAATCCAGTAAATATTAAAATAAAAACTCGTAACGTGGTCTATGTTAAAGTGTCTGTGACAAAAGATACAGTTGCAATCAGAATTATTAAACCCCCTGAATTATTAGCCCCCCTGCTTATTTTTTTTTTTTTTTACGGAGGGAAGATTTTTTCAACACATTTCTAAACATATTTTTAATAACTCAATTCTAATAACTGATTTATTTTATCTTTGCCATGATGACAGTAAATAATATTTGACTATATATTTTTCAAGACACTTCTATACAGCTTAAAGTGACATTTAAAGGCTTAACTAGGTTAATTAGGGTAACTAGGCAGGTTAGGGTAATTGGGCAATATTGTATAACGATGGTTTGTTCTGTAGACAATCGGAAAAAATATAGCTTAAAGGGGCTAATAATTTTGACCTTAATATGGTTTTAAAAAAACGAAAACTGCTTTTATTCTAGCCAAAATAAAACAAGTAAGACTTTCTCCAGAAGAAAAAATATTATCAGACATACTGTGAAAATGTCCTTGCTTTGTTAAACATCATTTAGGAAATAGTTAAAAAAGAAAAAAAATTAAAAGGGGGGCTAATAATTCTGACTACAACTGTATATATAGGGAAGTCATCATGTCAGATAAAGTTGCAAATTAGTAAACAAAAATCAAGTATACAACGACAAGATATAACTTTGGCAGACACTTTATGGATTTCGGACATGATGTATGAATGTATAGGAATTGAAGAAGTATTTGAGTCTCATATGAGGTAATCTGAATAAAAGATTATTACAAAGAGAAGCGTTCTGGATTCACAAATTAAAATCACTCACACCAAGAGGAATAAATGAGGAATTGGACCTTTCGGTGTTCCTTTAATGTTTTATTGTTTATCTATAATATTGTGAATTATAGATTTTGAGTATGTAGTGATACAAATAATGAGATGAAAATGTATTTTTATTCCGTTTTTAAATCCATTTCAATAATGTTATTGAGATACAATAATAGTAATATTAAAATGTTCATATGATTAATTTACAATACAGTTTGTAAAGTAATATTTCACTTTACACCAAAAAATTTAAAACTTATAAAATCATATGTTAACATGGTGACGCAGTGGCACAGTAGGTAGTGCTGTCGCCTCACAGCAAGAACATCGTTGGTTCGAGCCTCGGCTGGGTCAGTTGGCATTTCTGTGTGGAGTTTGCACGTTCTCCCTGCGTTTGCATGGGTTTCCTCCGGTTGCTCCAGTTTCCCCCACAGTCCAAAGACATGCGGTACAGGTGAATTGGGTAGGCTAAATTGTCCGTAGGGAATGAGTGTGTATGGATGTTTCCCAGAGATGGGTTGCAGCTGGAAGGGCATCCGCTGCGTAAAACATGTGCTGGATAAGTTGGTGGTTCATTCCACTGTGGCGACCCCAGATTAATAAAGGGACTAAGCTGAAAAGAAAATAAATGAATTAATGTTAACATTTTATAAAACATATATTTTTTATTTTTTTATTAAAAACAACTAAAAGAATGTACTTTTTTTTTAAATAGCAGTATCTGTTTACTGTAAATACAGCTACACTTCAAAATAGGTACACTTACAAAAAATACATTTTCACAAAAGATGTTTAACAAAAAGCACCTCATGTTTTACAAAAGCAAATGTCTTCTTCAAAATATCATTTGCCATTTCTTGATGCTTATTTCTGTGATTTACTAGCAAATTAAACTTTCCAGCATACTTAACATAATCTGATTTCCAACTAAATGTTTTCCTGGCTGACCCCATACGCACCAGCAGCAGCCCTCTGTGCCCCATTTCTGCGACACCATCATGTCTCTAATAAATGTCCTCCCCCAAACACAAAGGACGCGTCTCGCCCACGTCGCGCGCACAACCAGAGAAAGATCCTGGTTCAAAAGCAGTCAGACGGAAAAAACAAAAAATCTGGAAACGCGGGGCGGCGGTCAGCGCATCTCACCCCCCGATGCAGCAAGCTGCCACAGTTTGACTGACAAACTGACTTTTGGAGCGGCCCGTGCCCGTTCTAGTCAGAGTTTATTGAAGGTGATTTTGATCTCCTCCGCGCGGCCGCAGCAGTCGCGATGCCATCTGTCACCTTGATTGCATGGCGCTCTCTCTGGGGGAAGTGCTATGGCTCCTGATCGTTTACAGATTGCACTGCTTTCTCTTCCATAAGGACCACATGCACAGAGCCAGATGGTGGGTATACACGCTTATTATGAGTCTTTATCTCTGTGCAGGAAGGAGTGGAACCATTAGGCCTCCCTCAGGATCTCCACTCCTCGCTGCCGCCATGCTGTTCCTCCCCAAATACAGTCTTCTTCAGCTGTCAGCGTCCTGCGTGCGCGCGCGAGTGAGCCAAACTAATAAAAAACAAACAACCGCGGTTTAATATGAAGGTAAACACGGGAGCGCGCGCGCATTCATGAGCTTTATTTTCGTTCGCAAATGATGAGAGCTGTTGAAGGTTTTGGAAGTGTTGATGTCGGATGCCATGGAAACGGTGACGTACAAAGGTTGCCATGATGAGCTGGTTGTCAAGGGATGTTTCTCAACTCCAAGAACGCAAAGAACGGACTTGCGTTCTTGTGGAGTCCGGTCTTACCAGGTGTCCTCGTAAGAACGAACTCGGGAACAGAGAAGGTGTCCTGTGAGAAATGAGATGCTGCGTTCTTCCTGATGGTCACGTGACCTTCACGCGTTTTTTAATGGAAAATTATTTAAACATTACAACATTCATACAACGATTTATTGTTTTTCCCCTTTTCAAAATATATACTATGCATAAAAACATTATAAATATACGTTGCACAATATAAATTTAAAAAGATTTTAATACGAATTTCAGCAAAATAAACACCCTTAATGCATTTATGCCTTTATAAAGATTTTCATTGTGAATGTTTACTTTCACCATTTCATTTAGGGAAACTCCGGAGATAAATAAGAGTTATCTCTTGTTCATTTGCAAATGATGAGAGGTGTTGCAGTCTAAAAATAAAAAAATAGTGTTGATATGGGTTGACAGAAATGGTGGTCAAAGATTAACAGTTTGTTGTCAAGATGTGGTTTAATTATCACAAATAAAATACTAAATCTAGTAACAAAATGATTTTTTTTTTTAATAATTGAAAAAAATGTATTATGTCTTTAGGGCCTCATGGTGGTGCAGTGGGTAGCACAATCACCTCAGAGCAAGAAGGTCGCTGGTTCGAGCCTCGGCTGGGTCAGTTGGCATTTCTGTGTGGAGTTTGCATGTTCTCCCTGTGTTCATGTCAGTTTTCTCGGGTTGCTTCACACTCAATATGCCTATTTTTGAATGGTTTACTAGTGACCGTGAGCATACGCACCGCTTATGTGTGCCTTGCGTTTTAACTGCCTGCTGCGCCTCGCGTTTTTGCTGTTGCACGCTGCATGCCTAAAGTTGAAAAAGTAAGCTCTGAGCGAAAGAAGTGTGCTATATGTAAATCTCCAATGAAATGAAAGCAGAGGCGGGGTTTCTGTTGAGGTGACAGCAGTGTTTGTGTTGTCAAGATGACTTTTAAAGATGGAGGAGACTTGTTGCTGTTTCGAGTTATCCGGAGCTGTATGACTTCACAAATCTTGAATATCACAATATTATTAAATATTTAAATTCTAACAAAATCAATAGCAGTGTTCACGCACAATACGCAGCTGATTCAGTGGTTGCCTTGTGACATAAAAGGCACTTCTTTTTTTTGTCAACAAAAAAAGGCAGCATGGTGCACAACGTGTTCTCAGAACAGAAAATCGCGTTCGTGTGATCGACCCCTGAGGCCACCCTCAGTATCGCCTCTCCTCGCTGCCGCCATGCTGAACCACTCCTAGTATATCTTTTAGGGATGCACCAATATGGATTTTTTGGCCGATATCGATAACCGAAAAGGCTGATAACTGACATACTATAGCCGATAAATATAAATATTTCAAAATGTTTTATTTTTATACAGTAAACAATTGATTTTATTTAAGAAACTTGATAAATGTTTGAACTGATTTTATATAAAAAGCAATAATTTCTAAATTGCAAGGTGATTATATAGATGTATATTCACAAATTCACATAAATCAGCATGGCAAAAATAAATGATTTTCATATTCTTCATATAGTAAATTAACAAGCAACTTGACTCCATAAAAATTATAGGTTAAATAACAAAATGGGATTTAATTAACAAACAAATATATTTTAAATAAAATTAAAATGAAATAACTAAGTACTGAAACCAGCTCTTATGTTTTTGAATTAAACGTGCTACAGTAATGTACATATGGACAAATATGTAATGTCCGAAAAAATCATTTTAAGAGGTGTTTTGACAGTTTTGACAGCCACCGTACAAGCGAAAAGCTAAATACAGATAGTATTAGGCTACTTTAGAAAATGCAGCATAAATTGACATTTTAGATTTTTCTGAACACATGTACGTGCTGCTTATCAATCAGACAACGCTTCTGTGTTTGTTCTTGCTATAAATTGCGGGAAAATTATTGATGAAATCCATTAACCACATCAAACTCTTGCTAAGCAACAATGAAAATCAATAGTATTGTTGGTTCTTGTCTAGACCAAAAACCTGTGCATGAACAGAACCAATGGATAGAACCCATCTGAAACGAGAGCGTGTTTTGGGCCTGTGTTAGAGAACGTGTCTTTCTGCACGTGTGGGGGCAGTAATCCATTTTATCATTCCACAAAAGGAAATCAGAAGGTGACATATGCACAAACAAACTGTGTACAAAGCAGGAGTCAGGACCATTATCACAGTAATTGTCACTTACTGTACCAAGGAGGAATTCCCTTGTGCAAATACGTCTGAAAATCCATATGATAATCTGTATCGTTTGGAAATATCTGAGAAATGTTGTGAAATTACAGCTGGCTTCTTTGTGTTCCTTCTTTACTTGAATTGTTTACTTGGTTACATGACTATAGTTTTTGTTTTCGTGCTCTGATTTGTTGCTGGATAACCAATCAGAGTGCTCTCTTCAATCGATGGCCTACGTGGGCCAACTCAGTACGTCATTAATCCGATTAAGCCATCATGTGGAACTGTAACCAACTATAGCTGGACCGGTGCTGACCCGATGAAGCCCAATACGGTTATTTCATGTGGCTGCAATTTTAAAAAACGAAAGTGAGGCTACGGTGGGAGGAAACCCGGAAGTAGAGTACCAGCACTGTAAACATTGCAACAACATGCTGGCTGTGGACTACAAACCTCCAGCTATTGCCGTGATTTCAAAGTACAGATGTGGTGTAAACATCACTTTAATATCATTCAGTTAAGCTTCATTTAAACAATTAAAAGCATATTAGGCATCAAACAAAATCACAATCTCTTTAAGAGCAATAAAGCTTAAGTGTCCTTCAAGGCTTCAGTTCATGGCACCAGGTAAACACCGTGGGGGGTTCCCTGCTTCAGCCTATGTTGAGCGATAAAACAATGCAGTACAGCACTAACATTTAGGCACATTTATAAACATCAACAGTGGCTAAATGTTAGCGGGAAGTGGACTTTTTTTAAACTTCAGTGCCGAATTCAATTTTCACAAATAAAATAAAATGATATATTTGCATAATTATACAAATTATTTTGTTATTATATAATTACATTATTGTAAAATTATTAAGAGGTCATTTATTTATAAAATATAATTAAATAAAATCATAATAAAATGTAATAATAGTCAAAAAATATATATAAAAAAGATTATCATTGATAAATTGTGAAATAGTCATGGTCATATTTTTATTGTACTCTAAATTATAAGGAAAAATCTGACAAAATTGTGTACATGACTGACAACTGTATGTATAGATGATAAAATATAAGCAGAAAATTAATATTATATATTATTTATATTTAATATTTATGTATAAAAATTATCTGTCTGTATGTCTATTTATCTATCTATCTAAAAATAAATGATCCAATAGTTAAAAAAAAATGGAATGTGCTTGGTATTACTTGAGGTTTATTTATCATAATGACAATCCACAATTTGGGAGGTCATTCAGAATTAAAATGGCATACTATACAAGCACACATACCATTTACAGCAGAAACAATATGATTTAATTACCAATATGCTGTTCTGAACGTATATATATGTAAACATGTCTCTTTGGTTTGTACATTTGCACGGTTTGCTCCGATAAATGGTGTGAATTGAGTAAATGTAGTAATAATCAGCTAATGCGTCTGGTTTGGGAGATGGTGAATAATTTTCCAGCCTGGTCTGTAGCTTTGGCTCGCCGTCTCTTGGTGAGCAAATTTGCGAGGGAGAATTATTTCACACGTCTTCTTCATCTAAGCCACAGCTCGTGTCAGTGATGTGAGAAAAACAGCCTGACTTTCCAAGCTCTTTTTTTCTGCTCTGCTGCAAAAAAGTTCAAAATGGAAACACCATCTGTTAAATCCAGGCAAAAGCCAATCAAATATTTCTCTTGATTGGATTTGTCATATCTCGTCTCGAGGCCACAACGTTTGTGTTGCATTCACAAAATTTTATATAAATGAATACACAGGGAAATACTTATTTTGTTGAAGTATAATGATGTATAAATGTACAAAAACATTAACCTGAACATGTAAAATATTTCACACATAAAATGTATGCCTTTGACTGTATTAGAAATAAAATATTCATAAATTAATAGTTATATTTTGTTTTATATAAATTTCAGTACAGACATATGACTGTTAAATTTTATTTATATAATATAATATAATATAATATAATATAATATAATATAATATAATATAATATAATATAATATAATATAATATAATATAATATAATATAATATAATATAATATAAAATATCTGTTGAATATATTAAGAACAATGCATTAATGTGTGTCAAATACATTCACCGTCCACTTTATTAGGTACACCTTCCTAGTACCCGGTTGGACCCCCTTTTGCCTTCAGAACTGCCTTAATCCTTCATGGCATAGATTCAATAAGGTACTGGAAATATTCCTCAGAGATTTTGGTGCATATTGACATGACAGCATCACGCAGTTGCATGTCATGTTCAAGAAACCAGTCTGAGAGAATTCACACTTTGTGCTTTCAGAGATGCTCTTCTGCATACTTTGGTTGTAATGAGTGATTATTTGAGTTATTGTTGCCTTTCTATCAGCTCGAACCAGTCTTGCCATTCTCCTCTGACCTCTGGCATCAACAAGGCATTTGCGCCCACAGAACTGCCGCTCGCTGGATATTTTCTCTTTTTTAGACAATTCACTGTAAACCATAGAAATGGTTGTGCGTGAAAATCCCAGTAGATTAGCAGTTTCTGAAATAGTCAGACCAGCTCATCTGGAACCACCAACCATGCCACGTTCAAAGTCACTTAAATCACTTTTCTCCCCCATTCTGATGCTCTGTTTGAACTGCAGCAGATTGTCTTGACCATGTCTACATGCCTGAATGCATTGAGTTGCTGCCATTGGCTGATTAGATATTTGCATTAACAAGCAGTTGGACAGGTAATAAAGTGGCCAGTGAGTGTACATTCAAGAAAATATTCAATATTCAATAAAAGCTTTTAAAGTGGTTTTATTTTTGTATTAATATAATTTTATTACATTTATTACAATGATACTGAAACATTTTTAAGAGTAGACAAAGTTTTCAAATACTTTCAGGCCTATTGAAGGTATAAAATCTTAAAATATATTCAAACAGTACTTTGATTAACAGAGAAAATCAGGATCTGCATATCCCGTCTCTTCATGATAAAGCATGTCCTCTTTAACTTTTATGTGAAGAGTTGTCCACTTCTGAAAGGCTCTTTTGTCCTTTCACCCAGCAGCTCTCATTGAGTCCTCACTTTAGTTAATTGGTGCTCTTATTTGATTCATTGGAAATTGTCCATTGTACTCTCTGCAGCGCCTTGTTTTATGGGGTTGTCCCTCTACATTCTCAATCATCCACTGTTAAACATTTTTACAAATGTTAAATATGTGCACTGGAGTCAGTAATTACATCAATTAAGCTAATTGAAACCTTAAGCTCCATTAAAATCAAGAGAGATTTTTTTTATGACTTTAATTCACCACTTCAGCCTTGAAGAGACATTGTCTTGAGTAGGGCTGTGCGATATTGACCAAAAATCTCGATAGTGATATTTGGGCTGGTACTTTAACTGGTTTAGACCTGGTTTGGATAAATAAATATGATAGTAAAATCAACAGTATGAGCAGACAAATCACTGTTTTACAGAGTGATTCATAGAATTGCTTATTCAAATGATTCGTTCCAAATGAACCATCAATTGAATGGATTCAAAGAGATGAACCACCACTCCATGCGGAAGCAGATGTTCAGATTTTGATTGAAAATTACCAAAACAGACATTTTTTTTTCAGTGGATTAACTTGCACAGATGAATTGTTCACCTAAAGAACATTGTAAAATTTGATTCCACATGAACTTTAAGCTCTTGTGATGAGAATGAGACTCCAAAAGCAATGAAAGCAGGTCTTACTCTCTCCATGTTTGTAGCATAAAATGTCATGTGATTGTTTTGGAATTTGTCAGATCATAAAATTGTGTCAAAAATCTCTTGAGTTTGAATCATTTTCTTGTCAAAATGTATGCGTGTGTATACCTGCCTTAAATCATATTGATGATAACACTGATTATTACTGTTGTTATTATTATTATTGTTAATTAATGAACTAATATAATTCTAATTGAATTAGATGATGATTCTAATTGCATTCAAATATGCTGCTTTTATATTTTTGCAAAGTTAAGACAAAATCAATAATAACAGCGTGTGCGTTGACAATTACAATATTACTGTAGATGATAAACAACCCCCTCACCATCATGATTTTGTAACATGATGACGGAAAAGGACAGGCAAAAGCAGATCCAACCTTAGAATTTAACAGATCTTTTAACTTTTAACAAAAACAGACGAAGGAAATTAGCCCCACAACCAACGAACGTCAAACAGAACTGAAACTTTAAATACACTTTAGCTTAAATACACTAGACAAATGGCCCAGGAATTAGACAGTAATCAAAACTAATAAGAGGGTTGTGAAACTAGAATACAAAAACAGTCAGTCTATGCCGCAATTTGACAGTTATTTACTGCAGTTATATACTTAAAATGCCTAGTAAAATACCACATACATTCTTTACAGTTCACTACTGTAATTGCAACACGGGGAAGTGACACAGACAACTGAAGTTTAGATCTAAATGCAGGTTTAATCAAAGTCAGGCAAGCAAAGGTCAACACAGGTGCAAACAGATGTATAAAGGCAGTCCAGAATCGCAGTCAAATGTAACAGGCGAGAGGTCGGAAGGCAGGCGGCAGACAGGGAGAACTAGGTAAACAAGGCAAAGATCAAAACACAGAGAAACCAAGACTAGGAGAAACGCGTTGTAATGTCACTTTACAGAAAACAAGACTTGGCAAGGGAAGTGAGTGTGTGTGCTGCTTAAGTAGTGTGTGTAATCAGTCTTTGACAATCCTCAGATGGTGCAAGTGTAATCAGTAGAGACTTGGAGCAGGTGTGAGTGTGTGTGTGTGGCATGACTGAATATGTAGTCCACTTACAAGCAGATTTGTAGTCCTTATGTGCAAACCAGCGATCTAGGGAGTTATGATCGCTGGTGACCGTGACAGTAATATGCACTGCATTGTGAGTGCAAACTACTCATTTAGTTGAAGACAAAACGAGACTGTTAATGAAAAATGATGAATTAACATCTTGTATCACAAAAAGTCTTTAAAATAGATTGATGAATAAAAATTTGTTTTGTAAAATGGATATAAAAACAATGAATGATGTAAATACTGTTGTACATGATCTTGTCGCTTATTTGGAATTTATTAAATTCAACAGTAAATACTAAAAAATAAAGGTTTTGTACTTCCAATGTAAAATGTAAATACATCACAGAAAGTACTGTAAAAATTGTCATACTATAAAATGAGGTAAAGGGCATTTTTACCATAAAAACAAGTTGCGGTATGACTATTTTACTGTAAAATGAAATAGCGGTAGGGCCCTGCTACTGTAAAACACAATTATAATTAAGTTACTGTAAAAGGGCAAGTTACCACAAAACTACAATAAAATGTCTAGCAGTGTAGATACAGCACCTTTTCTAAAAATTCAATCAATTAATAGTTTAAATGTACATTGACCGCATGTGAAGGATTATTTATTTTATATATTATAAAGCATATACTCAAAAATGTACTCATTCCCGGGATTAGTTTTCTCCCTTTATTTAGAACTTCAGGGCACATGTTAGATTAAGCATGTAGAAATATCAAATAAATATTAATGAAAATATAAAACACTTTTCAAAATCGAATGATTACAGGCTCGACATAAAATACTGCTAAATAAAAAGCCAAAAGTAAACATTGTACTGTGTAAAAGCGTGCAACTTTGTCATCATTCTGTTATTTAGCTTTCTGTCTTTAGTGTAAGATTGTGCTCATCTAAATGATAGTATGAAAGAGTACAATATTTACGATAAATACGATATTGTAAAAAAACTGACATTGCAATATTTTCATTCACTGCGATATATATTGAATATAAATGCAATTTCAGCAGATGACTTTAATAGCTTGTAAAGAATTCATCATTTTAGATTGATTAGGGTGATTCTGTAGGGGAGCAGATCTGCATAAAATATAATAAAAATGACAAACAAAGTTAAATACAACAGAGAAAAGATGCAAATAGATTTATGATTTTCTGGGGAGTCAAGCAGTATTTAGAAGCAGAAATTAAATAATCACAGTATAATAATAAAAATAACACTGTATCGTTTTAATGGAGTAAATGATTATATAATGTACAATTCATTTGTAAGCAACACAAGTGTTTCATTTATTGTGCCCAAATGGCTTAAAATTGCTTCAAATTCTTACAGTTAGGTCTTAAATACACATAATAAACTTTCACACACTAAGGTTAAAATATGAAATTACTCCACTATGTTGTTAACTGTAATACCTGGTCAACTATAGTTCCAATTACATTGCAGATCTCTGTGATGTGACTATTGCGGCCTTGCACATTGTGATATTAATGCTGAAACGACGTATTGTGCAGCCCTAAATTGTATGATATAAATGAAATAGTATGACTGAAAGTATATATATTTTTGCTACATCTTCAAACTATTTATTTAAAATGAGCTTAACACAATTCTTCAGTTTTTGGGGAACAACTTCATGTTCAATACACTTCAATTTGTAAAAATTATCACGTTAATTTAACGGATTTGTGTTGGGACAACATGAAGGAATTGTGTAAAACCCAGCATTTTTTTTAAACCGCCATGTTTAAAATACACAGCCGAGACATTACACCGTATTAATATTTACATATAATAACAAGCCATGGTTGACCAGAGCTCAAACAAACCTTGTCGACGTCTTGATGAACAGCCACAAAGCCAAGAAGAACCAAATCTGCCGTGTCCTGTTGTTGTTTTACGAGCCCGTCTTAAAGTGTGAGCAATTTCACTTTGTCCAGAGAGCTCGCGATCACGTCTATATTTGAAATAACATCCTGTCAGAAAGGAACAAAAGCGAGAGTGAAGCACGAAAAAACAAAGGAGAAGCCAGAAAAAACAGCAGCAAATGATGCGTCTGCAACCTAAAACATGAACAAACTGTCATGTTAAACTATTATCACCTCCTTTTGGACTATTATAAACTCGAAATGACAGAATTACTTTCTAACAAGAGGTTACACGTGCTGCTGAAGATAAAAGACACAGATGAGAGGATTGCTCTGACTGTGGGCTATATTTCATGTTGTTTTTGAACCTAAATAAGGACTAAATGTATGCTGTGTGTAGTTTTTCTGTAAGTGATAATATATTGGAGACTGTAAGGGTCTGTATGTGTTTATATATGTTGCATTTATTTATTTATTTTATATAATCACAGACATTACAGTAGGCTATTTCGCACTGATCTGCAGTTATATCAAATTATGTTCATAGAAAAGTTAGTAATAAACATTTATACACAAGTATTTATGAGTATAAAGTCTCTGTTTTGTGAGAAGTGCTGCTCATATGATATGTGAACGACCCATACAGCTTTACTGCAGACATTTCCTCGAGTGAAAATGACATCGTCTGAAACTTTCTGTCGTACACCACGCCCACCGAAACAGTACTATTGGTACCTTTTAGCAGTGAAAATGCAAGCCTGATAAAGGTGACCCGTACCGACCCTTACCGTACCGTATTGTACCACTCAGTGGAAAAGAGCCAATTGTTTGGAAAACTTAGAGCGCAGTGAATGGGAGAATACAACAAATAATTTTTTTACAATGTTATTTGCTTGTAAAATAATAAAAGAAAAATGTCATGATGGTGTTATCAAGACTTCCAGGACAAAATTGTGACAAAATTTGTGAAACCGATGATGGCAGCCAGAGGAGAGAATAACGTCAAATGTACTGTCATGTCCCATAGACGCTGCATTAGAAACACCTCACAAAAGCGGTAATTTGTTTTTTGTAATTTGAAGCAAAGATGATATTCTACATACAGAAATACATATAAATGTTCATACGTTTAAAAAAAATTGAAATATTAAAAACTTTCAAGGATTTAAGATGCTGATGATCGCTAAACGTGGGTCCATATGAAACAATAGACTTTTTATTTTATCCAAACAATATATAGTCATATTGCACAGCCCGACCTCCCCCCAGATTGAAGCTTTTTTGCTTGATCTATCTCACCTCTATGGGATCAGTTTCTGATTATTTTTTTTTTCTTCATCTGTCATGAGCGAACAAAAGCAGCGCTAGTTAACGCTAACGAGTCTGGTTTGCATGATGATCATTGTGAGCGGTGACTGCAGAGGTCACCTGTTTGTTTTGGCTGTCAGGTTGCATTTCCACATCCTCTTCTTCAACATGACACAGACAGCAGTGTGAGTGTAGACTGTGACATTTCGCTCTCCTCATGTCAGCCTGCGCTCGCTGCTAATTGTGTCTCTGTAAGTGGCAGCTAAAGCGCCGCAGTGCCATTTTCAAAATGTGGGTTTTTCTCACTGCACATTTGGCAACGAAATGCATCTTAATCACTTAGCTCTGGGCTAGTTGTCATACGTTTTTCTCAAGTAAATTTTTTTTTCAGGGTTGGTTTGTAAGATGTACATTTTTATTTAAGCACATACGTTTAAATCTTGGCAACAAAAACTTGCATTTATTTATTTATTTATATTTCTTTTTTTATTTTATTTTGCTATTAAAAATACAGGCATATTGTCACACTATATAGGGGAGGCTCTCATAATATCTGCCATTAAAAAGCATATTACGATTTTTCTAGCGGCAATTAATGATTATGAAGCACAAAGCCAATTGAAAACCAGATATTTTTGCATTAATTAATTAGTAATACTTCATACACACTCTGAAGTGTAAAGCTGAGATTTGAAGTAAAAAATAGAACAAAGTGCAACATGTTACAGTATACAAAAATGTTTATTGTTTCACTATGTTACTAATATTTAATATTAATATAAAATGTTATATATTTTAATATATAAAATAAAATAAAAAACATTGTTTTTTTGTAATTTTTTTATTATATTATTTATTACATTATGTATCGATCGGCTGGAGATCGGTATCGGCCGATAATCACATTTTATGACCCGACTGGTACTTGCCATTCTGGCCGATCTCATGAACCGATCACAGGCGTTTTGAACTAGATAAAATACCCCGGAAGTCATGGAGATGAGAGTGAATTAGCAAGAGAACAGATTGCCAGAGGCACAGTGATGTTCTAAGCTTTACATTTGTTATGTTAGATGAATAGCACAGTAAAGATATCTCGAATGCACATCCCTGTCTCTCTCATCGAGCGATCGAGCTGCTGTGAGCTGTCCAGAGTATAGGAGCTGCGGTCACATACATGCTTTTTTTTTGTTTTTTTACATGTATAAAAACTGAAACAACTGAAACGGACTATTTTATCTATTATTTTCTGTAAAGCTGCTTCTGACCATGACATGTCCACACTAAACGGTTTTAAGAGACATTTTTAAGGGATTATATGGAACATCTTTTATTTATTTTCCTAGGTAAGGAGAGATCTCCACCTAAGTGTCATACTTAGAGGAAAATGTGCTTAATGCATTATAAAGCTTGAAGCATCAAAATCAGTACTCGGTGTCAGCCAATCACCATGTCAAGGAATAGGTGCTCAGTATCGGCTACGAACATCCTGATCGGAGCATGTCTATTATTCACACAAAGGCATATAATTATTCATAATTTATTGGCTCTCTCTAATTAATTTCTCTTTAAACATTTTCTTTTAAAAATAATACTTCAATGTCATCGTAAATGTAAATACAATTAAATTCAAAAGTAATCTAAAAGTAATCCTAAATGTAATCTTGATTATGTTGCTGACATAAATGATTATTATAGAATATTTTTATTATATTATTCATTATGATTATACAGGGGCAAAACGGTGGCTCTGTAGTTAGCACTGTTGCCTCATAGCAAGAAGGTCGCTGGTTTGAGTCCTGGCTGGGTCAGTTGACATTTCTGTGTGTTCGCATGTTTCCCCCGTGTTTTCGTGAGTTTTCCCCACAGTCCAGAGACATGCAGTATGGGCGAATTGAATAAACTAAATTGGCCGTAGTGGATGAGTGTGTATGGATGTTTCCCAGTACTGGGTTGCAGCTTGAAGGGCATCCGCTGCATAAAACATATGCTGGAAAAGTTGGCGGTTCATTCCGTTGTGGCGACTCCTGATGATTAAAGGGACCAAGCCGAAGAAAAATGAATAATTATACAAATATATTAAAAAATACAAATACATTTTATTAATATTATGTTTATCTTATTATACAAACAAGCCCCTTTAAACCATTGTTTAGAATTTCAGAGCACATGCTTAATGTCATTGTGCACTGGAGTAGTATAGCAAACATTAAGACTTATTACTGCGGTCATGATGATCACAGAAAAGTGACGCACTGATATACTTAAGAAGAGTTACTAGACAACCAATGCTGTCCTTCATTCCAGAATTATGCCAGATAGATATTAAAAGAGGAGGGGAGACGCAGGCGATACTGATGCTAATGTTGACTTTGGGACTCGGTGATTGGGTTAAATCATCTTGATTCATAAGGAATCTCACACAACCTACATTGCATCGGCAAATGAAGTGTTTAATCTGAGCCTGCCGTATATTTCACGCTGATTGGAAATAAAATCACGCTTTTACACCATCAGAAAACAATAGAAGATCTGCTGCTTTAAAGAAGCCAGAATTCAGAATGGATGTTTTAATCCTTTTTTGTGTTAGAAAACTTTAATTTGTATTAATGCATAACCAGAACAGTAACAATAGCACCAAAATATAGAGGATCACAACATTTGAACTATTATCAATATCTACAATTAGTATCACTTAAATTAGTGTCTAAATTCATAGCATCAAAAGAACAAACGTTGGTCACACTTTACCTCAAGGTTTCAGTAGCTCATGTTAGTTAATGTGTTTAGTAACTTGAACTAATAATGAACAATACTTGGACAGCATAGTTCAGCATTTACAGATGTAAAATCCAAATTCATGCATGTTAACATTAGTTAATGCACCTTGAGTTAAATGAACTAAACTTTATTTTAATTAATATTAACAAAGATGAATAAATAATGTAATTAATGTATTGTTCATTGTTTTTTCATGTTAGTAAATATATAAAATAATACATCCTTATTGAAAAGGGTTACCAGAAATGTAAGTGTAGAAAGAAACTTCATAAGAAAAAGATTCCAAAAAACAACTTGCATCTGTTTTGCTTTTTTATATCTTAGACCTTTTAGGGCTTTGATGTTGTTTTGTGTGTGTTTATATGATATTTTCTAAATTTTGTTTTTAGATTTCAGGCAAATCTTAAAGGAGTTCACCCTAAAAGAAAAATTCTGGTTTTAGTTACTCACCCTCTTGTTGTTCCAATCCCTGAAAACATTTGTTTGTCTTCAGAAAACAAATGAAGATATTTTAGATTAAATCAAAGAGCTCTCTGACCCTTCATTGACAGCTAGGGTCCCTAGATGTTTGAATCCAGAAAATGAACCAAAAACATTGATAAAACATTCTAAACATCAACTGTAATCATAAAAAGCTCAAGGAATATTTTTGTGCACTAAAAATAAAAACAAACAAACCAAAAAAAATGTACAATTCACATTCTTCATGTCTTCTCTTACACCTTAGATCAGGGCATGGTTTCCGCTACATTCATTTTCCCATGGCAGGACGCCACACCAAAATTCATCACGCCACGGCTACATTACAGATTCTCATTCAAAACATCCAGTCGTTGTTGTTGTTTATTTGAATAGTGGGTTATATTCGCACCAAAACGTATTTAAAGGTAAGTGAATTATAACAGCGCAAACTTTTCTGTAACCGTAGTGGTGCTGTACGTTTTTTGTTTAACCCTTTAAGGTGACATGACTGACTGACAGGTGCATGATGCGTGAGGCCAGCAAACACGATGTAGCTTTCAGTTAAGATGAACATAATTACTTTATAGATAAAGATCTATGGTTCTGCACACAATGACTTGCATATTTACTATAGGCAATACAATGTATTTGCCATTAGAGTCAGCAATGGTGCATCCTGATCTGACATGGAAGTCCTAGGCAAACGAAGTCATTTTTACTATTTTTACAACCCTCTTACCATTTTTACCCTTCCCCAACCCTCTTCACTTTCGTCCATGACAACCACAAACCCCCCTGCCCCCCTCTGTTGACTTTGGTCCATGACACCTCTCCCTCCTCTGGGAACATTCTAGATCCATTACCCCGATCTGTTCCAGAACCTCACAATTTACAGATTAAGCACTGGGCCAACATAGTAAATTTTAACATTTTTACAGTACGCATAGTAACCACCCAGGCTCATTCTGAAAACGTACTGCTATATACACTTCTAGAGAGCATCAAATGCATCCCAGGAACTACTTTTTTTGCTGTTTTGTTTTCACGAATCCATCAGAGATTTTTGAGATCTCAAATTTCTCTGGCAAGTGCCACTCGCGCCTGCTGTTCTCACGTATATCCACCAGAGGCCACTGTCAACTGGCTGACTGACTGACCGACCAACCCTCCTCCTTCCCTAAACCCAACCAATAGTGTTTTCAAAAGCACCGAATGACCCATCCACCCACTTTGCTAAACCCAACTGACAGTTTTAAAAAGCAATCCAGAAAACCTCACCTGATTTTTACGTTTTCCGACTTTACCACATTCTCACCCTGTTATTTAGTTGTTTATTTTATTTTTTGGCTTCTGTTTTGTCTTACCTGCTTCCTTGAATCGTTCTTCGCCAGACTCTAACCCTGTTGTCGTGGTCAACTCCTCTCTGCGTCTCAAGTCCGCTGACATACATGGCGAGCTACTGGACAAACTGGAAAGTCATCCATACAGAGTTAAGCGGTCAGCTGGTAAGCGCAAATAAGGAACAACATCATACTGAACCATAGCGTTTGCTTTAAAAATGAAATGCAGCCATACGTACTTCTGGCTACATAATTCACGATCTTCAGAAATGTATATAGGGCTACGTTTTCAGAATGAGCCTATGTTGGATAGTAAATGTACACCCTGACTTGATATGGAAGACATTGGTGAACAAAGTAATTTTTACAGGATTTTTTGGTGCACAAAAGTGTTTTTGGAGCTTTATATGATTACAGTTGAACCACTGAAGTCACGTGGGATATTTTCATAATGTTTTTGGTTCCTTATGTGGACTTTAAACATCTCAGGAACCTTGAATTTCAACTAAAATTTGTGTTCCCAAGACAAACAATTCTTTTGATGGATTGTAATGACATGAGGGTGAATAATTAATAGCAGAATTTTTATTTTTGGTAGAACTAACCCTTTAATCCACCGTTTCTTGAATTCACATTTAGGAGTACTAAAGTCCACTATCTTCACCATATTGGGTCACACTAATCTGTCTTTTTAAAATTTATGTGGTTTATTCTTCCAGATGAAATAGACAAAAAAATAATCCACTAGTGCCACTGTGCTGGACTGAAGCTTTAAACTGACTAAAAGCTGGCCATTTGAAACTTCCAGTGCTGTGTTGCCGATCTGACATGCTGTGCAGCTCTTTGTGAAGTGTAAGCATGTGGCGTTGGGTCCGGAGCTGTGAGTGACAGGTGTCGCCTCAGCCGCTGTGACCTGTGTGCAGGAGCGAGAGCAGACGAGTTCCTCCACCGCGCTTTGCTTTGCTTCACCTGACAGCGCTGCCACGTATTGTCAGTTGGCATCAGCAGATGACTGACAAAAGAGCCTCTCCACTGTAGACAGATCTGCCTGTGTTTGTGGAGAGGAGGGTGAGTGCACCACAATAGTCCTGTGTGCCACATACTGTATGAGCCAAACAACACACCTAGGAGATTTACACTTAAAAATAAAATTACTTAACTGCTTATTCAATTATTAACATCTGTATTAATATCTGTACGCTTGTCTGTCTGTCTGTCTGTCTATCTATCTATCTATCTATCTATCTATCTATCTATCTATCTATCTATCTATCTATCTATCTATCTATCTATCTATCTATCTATCTATCTATCTATCTATCTATCTATCTATCTATCTATCTGTATGTTTATACCACATCTGCATTTTGAAATCGCGGCCTCAGCATGTGGTTGCAATGTTTACAGTGCTGATCCTATACTTCCGGGTTTCTTCCCACTGCAGCCTCGCTTTTGTTTTTTGTTTAAATGGCGGCCACGTGAAATAAGTGTATAGTCTTTGGTTTGGCTCAGATGTTGTCTGTCACAAATTCAAATATTGCTGCCAGAAAAAGCATCTTATGTCAGCTTTGGTTGTCTATTGGTGCTGTTGGCTCCCTCTGTGTCTCATAAATGATTGCTTCACGCTAGTGTACTGGAGCATCTTTTTGAATCGGAGGACATCAGCGAGCAGGAGATAGATTGTCTTCAGTGATTAAAATCGTAATAAGTTACTCTGATCTCCACATAAAGACATTGTATTACTTAAGATGATTTCAGCCGATTCGAATGTTATCACTCGATTGAATGGGTGTTATCAGTGGTTATGAGCTGATAGGTATGGGGCTGTTATCATACATACACATGGTTAATCAGCTATAGATCACATGCGGTTGCGGCCGGAAGTTAAAGATAATTATTTATATCATATATTAAATTTCCCATTAATTGTATTTAATTAACGTCTACCCCTACCCCATTCTTAAACCCAACCGTCACAGTAATGTAAAAACAGATCTGGATCTGGAGTCTTCTCTATTAGTATAGCTGATTACTGATAACCACTAATAACAGCTGTTCAATCGAGTGATAATATTCGAAGCTGGTGAGGACTTGGAATGCAACACAAGCTTGTTCAAGAATACACACTTAGCTGATGATCAATAATAAACCTTGTTTGGCATGCTGTCCCAGAAGAGAGCCCTGAGCTTATAAGATCCTCGAGCCCTGGGCTCCCTTCCATTAGCAGGGCGAAAGGGGAGTTTGAGCTCAGGTAGATCTCGATCAACCCCCCCAACTTGTTAATTGCGAATGACAGATTATAGGGATAGATATACTGCTTACTAGTCAATAGTGCCAATTTGGTGTGGTCAAATTACTTATATCACATGTTTTTGGACTGTGGGAGGAAACCGGGGAAACCGGGGGATACATGGAAATAACATGCGAACTGCACACAGAAATGTCGAATTGTAAGGTAAGGACTTTAACCTGTGACATTCTTGCTGTGAGACAACATTGCTAATCACTGGGCCACCGTGTCGCTCAATCTAGAAAAAGGAGAGTGGAGAAGAGGTGGGATGGGACAATCATAAGCATGTGATCCTCTCGAAATTAGTTTGTATAAACTTCACTTTGTACTGTTTCATATCTTTTTGCAATGAATACTCATGGCTCCAGTTTAATTTGCTTTCTGATTATTTATGTTGTTCAGAAGTGGTCTAAGGTAAGTGTGGGGGTTTAGGTGCTCCAAAATATTTCTGAAAGTACGCCTGTTTATAAAATTATTCAAATTTTACAAATACATGCAAACTGTTTAATGGGATGCATAGCGCGAACGATCAAAATCTTAAAATGACCCCTAAATGATATCTAGAGCATCACAAGCTGAATCGATAGAGTCGACATGTAAGGTGACACGGTGGCTCAGTGGTCAGCATTGTCACCTCACAGCAAGAAGGTTTCTGGTTCGAGTTCCGGTTGGGCCAGGTGGAATTTCTGTGTGGAGTTTGCCTATTCTCCTCGTGTTCGCATGGATTTGCTTCGGTTTCCCACACAGTCCAAAGATATGCGCTATAGTTGAATTGATTAAACTAAATTGGCTGTAGTGTAAGTGTGTGATTGAGTGTGTATGGATGTTTCCCAGTACTGGGTTGCAACTGGAAGGGCATCCGCATTGTAAAACATATGCTGGATATGTTGGTTATTTATTCCACTGTGACGACCCCTGATGAATAAAGGGACTAAGCTGAAGGGAAATGAAATAATAAATTAAAATGATCAAATAATGATTTATTTATTATTATTATTATTTTTTTTTTTAGATAGTTTGTTCATACCTAAAAACAAATGTATATCCACCTGTTACAGGAATAAATTTGTTCAGCTAAAATGAAATCCAGTTACGCATTATAAACTTGAGTTGTGGAGAAGCTAATACAGCCAGCCCTGTGTAGCAGATGGCTAGTCATGCTAGATCAAAACGGCCTTCCATTCCTCGGCTTGGAATCATGGAAGGACCCTCCTGTTTCCAAACTCAGCGTGCCCGCCACAAATCGAGGTGCTCGGCATAAACAACACTGTCACTTTAATATTTGCCCTTTTGGTGACGGTGCCCATAAACCTGACTCCATTCCAACAGCTTGATTTCACAAATGGAAAAACAGCATCTGTTTTCCTGCAGCTCCACATATGGCTGTGATTGTTGCTCATATGAGATGAGGCAGGTAGGCCGGCGGTGGGGGTCCCAGAGCATAGCATGCAGCTCTGGGGACTTGCTTGGGGTCTGATGCGAACGCCATTCGGTCCCTGGCCAGATGAACTTGCATTGACAATGAGGCCAGGCAGAAAAACTCATAGCGTTAGGGGTCCTGTATGGGCAGCACCCTGTGTGCTGGAGCAGATGAACAGATGATCATTGATTATGCTACCACTACTTGCTTTGGTTGATTGATCCTTCCATATTTCCTGAATGGTCTGAGACATCTATCATATGTAATTCTTTTGTACTCTCTATAAGATGTAAACAAGCAATGTGGAAACAAATGTAATTACACTAAACGCTTGATTAGTCTGTCTGTCTGTCTGTCTGTCTGTCTGTCTGTTGATCTATCTATCTATCTATCTATCTATCTATCTATCTATCTATCTATCTATCTATCTATCTATCTATCTATCTATCTATCTATCTATCTATCTATCTATCTATCTTTCTATCTGTCTTTCTGTCTTTCTGTCTGTCTGTCTGTCTGTCTGTCTGTCTGTCTATCTGTCTGTCTGTCTGTCTGTCTGTCTATTTTTTTATTGTTCTATTGTGTCTTGTTTTTAGTCTTTTATTTCAAATAGATAGACAAACTAATGAACATATGGACGAAGAGAGCAAAGATCTTCTGGTCTGTTCTTATATGATTACGCATCACCCATCATAATCAGGATCACTGCTGCCGCACAGCCTTCAGAGAGCCACTGGGGAATCTGTGACCGCTCAGCAGATACTGATTTCAGAGCCACACAGACTTGCTTTGTTCTTATGCAAATAGAAGCCAGCCTCTCTATGATCTACTGCTAAACATGTTGCGCATACACAAAGACACACACATATACACAATCACTGGTGTCTACATAGTCATTCATTATCGGATGTACACAAACTCGAGCGCCGATGCTCAGCAAATGATTAAATAGTCTCAAACTCCCGCTTTTGGCATCGAGCACATCTGATCAGGGGAAAAAAGAGAAAAAGTACTGGTAATGATTGCTAATTGCCTTGTTAGTATGAAAACAAAGCTGTACTTTTTTGCTTCAAGGGCTAAATTACCATCAAATAAACGAGTGGAAAGAATTGCGTGAAGGAAGCTGGTTTTACACGAGCATCTGCAAATGCAGCTGGTGTGCGATCTGGCTTCTTTTCCTCCTTCAAGATTGGAGAACGCCAGACGCGGCCTTATCCACATCTAAAGTGTGAGCAGTGTAATGTGACGTTACAAAACTAGGTCGCACGCATTATAATCAACAAAGCTGTCCACAGTACAGCAGCAATCTAGTTGTTTTATAAAGGGACAGATTTAGATTTGTCGGTTACTTATTATGAAACTGAGGCCAAGTGGTGCACATGTTATGGTGTTGTGGCCTTCGCTTTGAATGAAGTAGGTCGCATGTCCCATTTGCCGTTTCCAAGTTTTGTAGAGCTGTGGTATAAAATCATTTTAGAAATCGATTCTGAGCTTTTCAAAAGGCATCTCTGTTCTCGTTTGAATCGATTCTGAGCTTAGTTTTTAACAGCAGATGGCGCTCTATGCTTTAGAAACAGCCATATTCTGCTTGCATCCACTTCTTTACAGATACCACATAAATCTAAAATAGTTATGAATAAAGTTAGGAAAGGTTAAAAGCGTATTCCATTCTCAAGCGTGATCTCAGAATCGATTTCTCATAATTTTTCACCACAGCTCTATAAAAGCTGAAAGTTTTGCTACAATAATGCCGAGTTCAGACTGCATGATTTTTAAAGTAGATGCGTCACAGATGTTTTCAATTCAATTCACCTTTAATTGTATAGCGCTTTTACAATGTAGATTGCGTCAAAGCAGCTTCACATAGAAGATCATAGTAAATTGAAACAGTGTAGTTCAGTTTTCAGTGTTTAAGTTCAGTTCAGTTTAGCTTAGTTCTGTCATGGATTGGTCAGGCTCTCACGACCCCCACTCACGAAGATCACCATCACCTGACTTCTAATGAGCACACAGCTGCATCACATTCACGAGCACCAGATGAAAGCACAGCACTCCAGTCGCTCATTGTCCGGGCTCGTCTCGACGAAAGCGGACAACTGAGCGACCACTCAGCGTAGTCATCCTCAGCTAAAACAAACGATTTACTTACCTGTTCTCTTTGTATTCCTCCTAGTCTTCCTGGTCCTCCCGAATCGTCCTGTCTTCCAGTCCTTCCAAGTCTGTGTCATCCTCTGTCAGCTGTATCTGGTGTGTGCTGTCCATCCTCGTGTATTCCTGTTACCCAGCCACGGAGGAAAAGACCCCAACATCATTCCTGATCCTCCTGGCTATCCTTCATGTGCTCCTTGTTGTCATTTAATAAACACCCTAACGTTTCCTTACCTCTGTCTCCTGTCCGCTTCATAACAGAAGCCCGGACCCATAACGACGACAACATGAGCACCCCCCGATCACCTTCAAGAGCTGGTGGACCAGTTGAAGCGGATTCTACAGCCACCAGCTCCACTTTCCAACGCACCACCAGCACCGAGCACTTCCGCCTCCACAGTTTCTTCTTCGGCCCTTCCTTCCAGTCCCATGGCCCGACCAGCGCCCTACTCAGGCGGAGCGGGGGAGTGCAATGGTTTTCTGTTACAATGTTCCCTCATATTCGAAATGCAACCTTCTCTATATCCCACAGATAAGTCGAAGATCGCCTACATCGTATCTCTACTCTCTGGACCTGCACTTAATGGGCTGAGACGATCTGGAACCAAGCCGGGCCGGTCATGAATTCCATCACTACCTTCACGGAGTATTTCAAAGAGGTGTTTGGACGTTCTGATGGGGAAGTAGCCGCTGGAGAGCAGCTGTATCATCTAAAGCAAGGTACTCTATCTACACAGGAATATGCTCTCCGGTTTCGCACTCTAGCAGCTGCAAGTGGATGGAATGAGAGATCGTTGTTGACCACGTACCGGCTCGGCTTGGAACCCACTCTCCGAATCCAACTGGCCACATTAGATGATACAATGGGTCTGGAGAGATTCATCCAACATTCTCTCCGATGTTCCGATCGTCTCCGTTCCTATCAACAGGACACCATCACCCCCTCGTCTGCACTCCTCCAATCGCCTGAGTCAACAGCCTCTCCAGAACCAGAACCCATGATAATAGAGTCTGGAAGACTGACATCAGCGGAACGACAGAGGAGGCTGACCCGGGGTCTGTGTCTATACTGCGGTGTCAGTGGACACACCCGTATGGAGTGTCCCCTTCGTCCCATTCGGACTTCAGTGAGTGTATTCAGTACGAATATTGAACAATGTAAACCACTTACTACCACCGTACAAATAACTACTGCCTCTACTTCTCTCCTTGTCACAGCCCTCATCGACTCCGGGTCAGCAGGGAACTTCATCTCCCAATCCCTCTGTCGTCAACTCCACCTCCGTACTGAGGCGTCCTCGCATATATACCAGATACAACCGATAACCCAGTGCACTCGATCTTCGACCCGTATCCATCGACAATGCGAAGACATCCTTCTTCAAGTGGGGTTGTTACATCAAGAGAGGATTCAATTTCTGGTTCTGGAGGGTGCAAATATGGACATCATTCTAGGGCGCCCGTGGCTGGTGAAGCACGATCCCATCATCTCTTGGGGCACAGGAGAGATAAAGAAATGGGGATCTGATGTACACCTGCCTGTTTTCCAAATCTCCCTCTTCAAGGTCGGAACCCCATTTCTTTGTTTGCAACATCGGTCGAGAGCCCTCCTGAGAAGCAGTCTATCCACATTCCTAAGGAGTACAGCTCCTTTCATGATGTCTTCTGCCCCAAGAGAGCTTCCCAGCTACCGCCGCATCGGCCATGGGACTGCGCGATCGACCTAGTTCCAGATGCCCAGTTGCCAAGAGGTAGGATCTACCCGCTCTCGCTTCCAGAGAATCAGGCAATGGAAGATTACATAAGGGAGGCTCTGAGTCAGGGGTACATACGTCACTCAAATCACCAGCCGCCTCAAGCTTCTTCTTTGTGGCCAAGAAGGACGGAGGGCTGCGTCCATGCATCGACTACAGGGTCCTAAATAACGGTACAGTAAAATACCGATATCCCCTTCCTCTGGTACCAGCCGCTTTGGAACAGCTCCGAGAAGCTAAAGTCTTCACTAAATTGGACCTCCGCAGCGCGTATAATCTGATAAGAATACGTGAGGGGGACCAATGGAAGACAGCATTCGTGACCCCTACTGGCCACTATGAATATGAGGTCATGCCTTACGGTCTGGTCAACGCCCCCTCCGTATTCCAAAACTTCATTCATGAAGTCCTCCGGGAGTTCCTTCACCACTGTGTAATAGTGTACATAGATGACATCCTCATTTACTCCCGGAGTGAGGCCGAACATCGCCAACACGTTGCGGAGGTCCTACACACATTGAGAGAACATCACCTCTACCTCAAAGCGGAGAAATGCTCATTCCACCAGAAGTCGATTCATTTCTTGGGATACATCATTGACCAAACCGGTATACGTATGGATGGGAAGAAAATTGAGGCTGTTCTATCCTGGTCAGAACCCACTTCCATTAAGGAGCTCCAGAGGTTTCTTGGGTTTGCTAACTTTTATAGACGGTTTATCAAGAACTACAGCAGGATTACATCACCTCTCACTAATCTCCTCAAGGGTAAACCCAAAGGACTGGAGTGGACCAAAGAAGCAGCCGCAGCCTTCCGCCTTCTTAAGAAGGAGTTCACAAGGGCCCCACTCCTGACTCATCCTGACCCAAATCTTCCTTTCGTGGTGGAAGTGGACGCATCCACCACCGGCGTCGGGGCAGTATTATCTCAACATCATGATACACCGCCCCGACTGCATCCCTGTGCCTATTTCTCTCGGAAGTTGAGCCCGGCGGAGCAGAATTACAGCATAGGAGACAGGGAGCTTCTAGCAATCAAGCTAGCCTTGGAGGAGTGGCGTCACTGGTTGGAGGGAGCCAAACATCCGTTCCAGGTGATCACAGATCACAAAAACCTCCAATACATCAAAGAGGCCAAGAGACTATGTCCACGTCAAGCCAGATGGTCACTTTTCTTCTCACGTTTTGATTTCTCCATTTCCTATCGTCCAGGACCCAAGAATCTAAGAGCAGACGCTCTCTCTCGTTTACACGAGCATCACGATCATGAAGAACTCCCAACGAAGATTCTTCCCGAACACATCTCCATTTGTCCGATCACCTGGAACGCTCCTCCAGTCGTTGCCACTCCGGAAGCCCCTGCTCCGCCGGGATGCCCTCCTCATCGGCAGTTCATACCACCTGAACACCGGGTAGATCTGATCCACTCCTTACATACCTCGCTAGGCACTGGACATCCAGGGATCAACAATACTCTCTCGCTAGTATCCCAACGATTCTGGTGGCCAAACATGGCAAGGGATGTGAGGCAATATGTTCAGGGCTGTAAGGACTGTGCCCAATCCAAGAGCCCACGTCATCTACCCGCTGGAAAGCTCCATCCCTTGCCGATTCCGAACCGTCCCTGGTCACACCTAGGAGTGGACTTTATCACTGACCTCCCTTCGTCAGAAGGTAATACCTGTATTCTAGTCATAGTAGATAGATTCTCAAAGTTTGTCAAACTAATCCCTCTGAAAGGTCTTCCCACAGCCTTTGAAACTGCCGACAATATCTTTAATCAAGTCTTCAGGTCATTTGGTATTCCAGAAGATATTGTGTCGGACAGAGGTCCACAGTTCATCTCACGTCTATGGAAAGCCTTCTTCAAGCTCCTAGGTGTGGCCGTCAGCCTCTCTTCTGGATATCATCCCCAAACCAACGGGCAGACAGAGAGGAAGATTCAGGAGGTGGGACGGTTCCTGAGGACCTTCTGCAGTGGTCACCAGAACTCCTGGAGCCAGTATTTGGGCTGGGCAGAATATGCCCAAAATTCACTGCGGCAACCCTCCACCGGACTCACGCCATTCCAGTGCGTCCTGGGCTTCCAACCACCGCTCTTTCCCTGGGATGGCGAACCATCTGATGTCCCCGCAGTGGATCACTGGTTCCGGGAGAGCGAGAGAGTCTGGGACGAGGCTCATCAACATCTGCAGAGGGCAGTCCGTCGAAGCAAGGTAACCGCCGATAGGAGAAGGTCTGAAGAACCCAGATACACACCCGGACAAAAGGTGTGGCTATCCACCCGGGACATACGCATGCGACTGCCCTCTCGCAAGTTAAGTCCCCGATTTGTTGGTCCCTTCACCATCGTGGAACAGGTTAACCCCGTCACCTACAAACTACAATTACCCTCTCACTACCGTATTCACCCTACATTTCACGTATCACTCCTGAAAACCCTATCACGATCCTGTTCTTCCCTCCACAGAGCCTGACCACGAAGAGGAACCCCCTCCTCCACTGCTCCTAGAAGAAGGAGCCGTCTACGCAGTGAAGGAGATCTTGCGTTCCCGACGTCGTGGTGGCCAGTTGGAGTACCTGGTGGACTGGGAAGGGTACGGCCCCGAAGAAAGGACATGGGTTCCCAGAGCTGATATTCTCGATCCTAGTCTCATGGTGGAGTTTCATGAGAGCCACCCTGAGTTCCCAGCGCCTAGAGGCAGAGGGAGACCACCACGGCGTCGGAGGTGTCGGCCCTCAGGAGCGGGCCCTGGGGAGGGGGGTACTGTCATGGATTGGTCAGGCTCTCACGACCCCCACTCACGAAGATCACCATCACCTGACTTCTAATGAGCACACAGCTGCATCACATTCACGAGCACCAGATGAAAGCACAGCACTCCAGTCGCTCATTGTCCGGGCTCGTCTCGACGAAAGCGGACAACTGAGCGACCACTCAGCGTAGTCATCCTCAGCTAAAACAAACGATTTACTTACCTGTTCTCTTTGTATTCCTCCTAGTCTTCCTGGTCCTCCCGAATCGTCCTGTCTTCCAGTCCTTCCAAGTCTGTGTCATCCTCTGTCAGCTGTATCTGGTGTGTGCTGTCCATCCTCGTGTATTCCTGTTACCCAGCCACGGAGGAAAAGACCCCAACATCATTCCTGATCCTCCTGGCTATCCTTCATGTGCTCCTTGTTGTCATTTAATAAACACCCTAACGTTTCCTTACCTCTGTCTCCTGTCCGCTTCATAACAAGTTCAGTGTGGTTTAATTATCACTACTGAGAGTCCAAACACTGAAGAGCAAATCCATCGATGCGCAGCTCTACAGATCCCGAACACGCAAGCCAGTGGCGACAGCGGCAAGGAAAAAACTTCACCAATTGGCGAAAGTAAAGAATTAAAAAACCTTGAGAGAAACCAGGCTCAGTTGGGCACGACCATTTCTCCTAAGGCCAAACATTTTGTGCAGAGCTACATGGTGCTTTTCACACTGCATGACTATCTAGGGCAGCATTCCATCGCTACTGTGTTTACACTGCAAGATGGATTGGCGCAGGGGTTTCATACTGCATGACTTTACAATAGGAAGAATCGCCGACAACTTTGTCTCAGTCCGCAAACTACGTCTCACAACCAAACACACATGAGCAGTGATGTGGAAACAACACGATGTAACGTAGTGTATCTTTTGATGTTAGCTACTGTACATAATGAGAAGGAAACCTAGAGAGGAACATTTTCTAGTGGGGTAGAAAATGTACTTATTTTGCTCACCTGGGGGAATTAGCAACCTCACTTAAAGGGAATTAGCAAATTCTTCCAGTTGTGGTATTGCTCAGATAACATGTCAAACAGACACAGGTACTCCTGCAAAATTTCCACTAGTTTTTCCTCCATTTCTTGGGTCCAAATAGACTGAAAAGAAGAATAAATTTTTAAATAAAAAATATAAATAATTGTAACTCTGTTAATGTGCTACATTAAGGGTACGTTTGCATTATAAAAATTTACTAAAAATGTCACACTTTTTCCTTTCAGATAGAAAATTCTCTATAATATTGGAGATTAATGGTATTAATCTTTTTATTTATAAATTTATTATTTTTAACGTTTTTAGGCCCCTTAAATTCAGCTGATTATTATCACAACAATGTTAATAAAAAGTTTTCAGTTTTTAGTAGTGCTGGACAATGATACATTTTTATTGCATGTTTTTTCTGTGAATAAGACAAAATTTTACACAAAATTCAACAATAGCTGTTTCCATTCAAAAATGCAAATTAACTTCATGCGCAAAACTGGATTATTGCATAAAAGACGTGAGAGTAAAGCAGCGTTTCCATCCAATGAGTCAAAGCGAACAAAATCATCACTTCCTGATTAACTGGCGCCAAATATCAACAGTAAAAGCGGAATTTGCTGTAGTAGGAAAAGCTGCGTGAATCTTTTCTTTATTTAATAAATGACTTGCACCTCCGAAGACAATCCTGACACGCAGTGAACAAGCGGTGGCTTTTGAAGGTGTCAGACGCAGAGCACAGACGCTCTCGACAGTTCTGGAGGTAATTAATAATATAATTACACAAATACTGACATGGTTACAGCGTTTTAAAATGACCAAAACAACATTTCAGATGTTTTACAATGTGCTCAGCCTGCTGGTTTGTCCATTCACACACATTTTTATCATCACATGATCTCTTATAACAACATCACATGACCTTTTTTAATGCGCATACTGGAATTCGTTCAGTAATAGTGCTTCCATTGTAGTTTATGCGCATCTTTTCTCATCGAATAAGATTTGCACATATTTTTTTATGCGCATTTTCAAAATGTATGCGCATCTTGGCGTTTCCATCAACCATTTTTTATGCGCATATTCAAAAAGCGCATAAAAATGGATGGATAGAAACATACTGTAGTTAATGAGAACAATGGACTTTTAAAATAAATAAAAAATATATAATAGTAACTCTGTTTATGTGCAATAAAATAATTTACATATGAATGTATAATTACATTCATATTTTTTTCTGCCCTTAATAAATTAATAAAAAAAAAAATTAACACATTTTGGTCGAAATTGTAAATGTACACTGTTTTTTTTTTACATGGGTAACAATTGCTCTTATCAGGATCAGCTTGTGGAAAAGTGAAACTGACAACATATTTTTCCTGCCCAGAATCATAAGCAGTTTCTCACCACCTTTCCTACTTTTGTTCTAAGAAAAAAACATCCCTAGATGCATCTTTTTTCCCCATCTTTTTGTACTGATTTTATATAGGATGCTGAGACATGATGGAACCTGCAGTGAAGATTAAAGTTTACGAATGCACAATAAAGATGCCTACAAATAGCACCTCTGGATATTTCCCTTTTTCACCGGGAATAAAACAAAATTTCCGATGCAGCTGTTAACATGATTAAAAGGGGGCGAGAGAGAGACGGAGAGAAAACACAGCTCTATTCCTTGGAGAAATGCATGTTTATACCAGCAGTCACCTGTCACAGCGGAGCCCAAATGAGATTCAGCAGCCTATTGTCCCAATCAGCATTTTCCTTCGTTCTAAATGCTCCCCAGAGACAATCATTATTACATGACATGCTCTTCATCGTGGATAAACGGCGCTTAGTGTGCCAGGCCCGTCTGGGGTAGATGGACAGCTCTGGACCCGGAAAATGAAAGGGCCTGCAGCTTCATTGACATTTTAATCAAAAACAGTTAGCGAAGAATCACTTGCTTGTGGGAGGGCTTTGTATTCAAGCATATTCTCAAAATTCACTGGATGCATCACGCAACCCTTCTGACAAGCAATTTACCTGCTGTCACTGGGATTGTTTGGTGTCACCGGGGCTACCTGTTGTGATGGGTCCTTCTGAAGCTGGGCGACGGAAAAAAAGAAGAGAATAAAGAGGGACAGATTGGGTGGTCAAAAAGCCTAGGACGCAGCATGCAGATTGGGCCATCGTGTATGGGCTGGAATGAAACTACAGGTTGGATATTCCATTTCAGAGAGAAAAAAAAACAAGGGTGTTTTTGGTTAGCCATCATAAAATAATATTTGTATAGCTTTTCTCGTACTGTGCACTGCAGATTGCATGAAATAGAATAATGTTTCAATTTTGGAGGTTTTCATCCCTCCAAGATCAAAAGAGCAGTTTATTTTTCTCAAAACATACAATACAGCAACGCTTCTTTTCTCACAGTGTCTGAAATGGTTTGTTCAAAGATCTTTTTTATAAACCCCGCCTTTCTGAGTGCTTTCTCTGCTCTGATTGGTCTACTGCTTATATTGCATGTCAAAAACAAGATCTGGTTTATTACCATATATGAATTTAAGGTCTGAAGGCTTACCTCAACACACTCTTGGTAACTATACACACTCTTGGAAATAAAGGCACAAACCTGTCACTGAGTTGGTACCTTAAAAGGTACAGTTTTGTACCTTACAGGTGCATATTAGTACCTTAAGGCCCAATCCCAATTCTATTTTTACCCCTACCCCTTCCCCTTGGCCTTTCAAAATTTACCCCTAGAAAATGGGACACCACTACAACACCAGCACACAGGGCTGGATTAACCAATGGGCATTGGGACAAGGGGAAGGGCTAAGTGGTAGAACTGGGATTGGGCCTAAAAGTACCAAGTTGTACCTTTGGGTTACAATTTTGTATCTTAAGGGTACACATTTGTACCTTTTAGGTATTAATATGTACCTTTATGGTACAAATGTTGACCTGTTAGGTACAAAAGTGTACCTTTTGAAAAGGTACCACCACAGTGACTGGAATAATGTAGTCGGTTTTGGTTTGAAAATTCGTTGGAGTGCATTAAAAGTGGATTTGGATTGCAGAGCAAGTGAGTGTCTTCCTGACATCTTGACAAAACCATTCAAACTCTTCCAGGTTTAAGCTCCAACTACTGTGCTTCAGGATGGTTCAAAGTAGATGTTCTCAGGCTGCCAATAAAAATGGCTACCACTGACATTTTGTAAATTTGTTGCAATTCAATGGCAATACAATACAATACAATACAATACAATACAATACAATACAATACAATACAATACAATAAAATAGCTCAGGAAGTAAGCCTGAAATGACTAATGACATTTCATGCCAAACTGGTTCTTTTTTAATGAGTCAATAAATGAGCAATATCACACAAGTGCTTGTTTTATATGGCTATACATCAGCGCTGCTCTGATGCAGTCATGCTGATTCGTTCTTTCATTTTGCTGAACTCTTTCTCCACTGGGAATAATATTTAAAGTTGACAGTTTAACAGCTGAGCCCAAGCTTTTGTTACAAATTTTAAAACGTTACTTTAGATCTAGTAATGATGGAAGACTACGTCCTAAAGACTACATCTGCCGTAATTGTGATAATTTTTTTAAGTTATGTTTTTGTCTAAAAACACACATTAAAAACATCTACACTATCATTTTAATTGTTTCGCAAATGTTGGCCATCCACACTGAACTGAATGAAAACAAATTCATCCCTTCACCGCACATGTGTCAATGCGTAGGATGCTTTGAACTGCGTTACTTTTGCTTGTTGTTTATTTACTTTGTGTCTCTTTGATGATCTTGTTTGGCTCTCTTTCTACAAAATTGTTCCTGACTCACTCAGAAATACAGACGCTTATAGTGCTGTGACATTGTAACTAGGGTTGAAACATATAATAGAAAAAATAACCAATTCAATTTGTAGTAATGGATGCTTTGTTAAAAAAAGTAGTGCATCACTTTGTGTTTGTATAACATTTATTTGCTAATTATATTTATTTTAATTAAGCAGTATGCTGATTCTTTTTATTTTATCTTGTAATTATATTATTAGCTAATGTAATTTCTGGTGAAATAAAAAAATTCCATTGTTTATATTCAGAATATAGCGCAGTAGCTGCAAACTGAGTTGAATGCAATAAAGTTTATTGCTATACACTCACTGGCAACTTTATTAGGTACTTTATCCAACTGCTCGTTACCGCAAATTTCTAAACAGCTAATCACATTGCAGCAACTCAATGCATGTAGGCATGTAGACAGGGTCAAGACGATTTTCTGCAGTTCAAACTAAGCATCAGAATGGGGAAGAAAGTTGATTGAAGTGACTTTGAACGTGGCATGGTTGTTAATGCCAGACGGGCTAGTCTGAGTATTTCAGAAACTGCTGATCTACTAGGATTTTCACGCACAACCATCTCTAGCGATTTCAGAGAATGGTCTGAAAAAGAGAAAATATCCAGCGAGCGGTAGTTCTGTGGGCGCAAATACCTTGTTGAAGCCAGAGGTCAGAGGAGAATGCCCAGAAGATAGAATAGAAGATTGGAAAAACGTTCTAGCAATGGTTCAGGCTGGTGGTGTAATGGTGTGGGGGATATTTTCTTCTCTGCTACGAAGGATTAAGGCAGTTCTGAAGGCAAAAGTGGGTCCAACCTGGTACTAGTAATAAAGTATACCTAATAAAGTGGCTGGTGGGTGTATACAGTATATTTATCTCTGATTGGCTTTTATATACTTTTCACTGCTCTGTTGCATTTCAGTCACAGGATCTTCAAAGAAAATGGAAAAAGCTTATCAGAATAATCAATTGACTACAGTGGAAGATCAATCGATTATTAAAATAATCTACTGCTGAAGCCCTAATTGTAACCTGCGCTAAATTCAAAATCATGACTAAAAATTTATACTTTTAAGTATTTTTCAACACTTAAGGTTATCTTAAAATAGAAAATTATAAAATGTTGCCCTCAACCAAAACAATTAGCTCAGTATACACTGTAAAAAATGCTGGGTTCCACACAATTCCTTCATGTTGTCTCAACACAAATCGATTAAGTTAACTTCATAGTTTTTACAAATTCAAGTAGATTGAACATAAAACAATAAAGTTGTTCCCAAAAAACCTGAAGACTTGTGTTGTTTCAGCTCATTTTAAATAAGTAGTTTAAACAAGGAGCAAACGTCATTTTTTGAGTGTACTATGTTTGATAGTTTGTTGATGTTTCATGTTCATGAACTGCTATAATATACAGCTATATACAGTAGTTACAATATACACACAGGTCAGAGCCAGCCTTAATTGTGATAATCTTTTATCACTATAATTATACATTGATATGTTAAGTGATAAATAGGAATTAATATTATTTCACGTATGTCTCTAGAGATGAAGAATCTTTTACAGTATATTGTTCACAAAGTTGGCTCCCTGTGCAATTGATATTTTTTCATATTTTAAGGTCAGTTTTTTCCATGCTGCAGGAACAAGCATTAAGATGTGTTATGTTCTTAAGATCTCTTGAGACTCTCAGCATCATTCATTTACTTTCTCGTCGGTTGGCACCATTTCCACTTGTCACCGTTTCAATAATCAGGCGGGCAAATATGCATTTCCAACTGCGGTCCAGCCAAGTATTTACATAAATGTTGAACGAACAATTTCCACCTCATGAAGGTTATTTTGACTCCTTTTGTCAGATTTAATGTCCTGCGTGAGCGGGAATGCGCAGACGACATTAGGCACGTAAAATCATAACATTAGCATTGCTGTTAAATAATTCATGGAGTTCTGAAGCCCCTGAGTAAGTTTAAACATTGCCGACAACAATCCTTATACCCGATCCCATACAACTAATTGTTAAATACACTCCATTGGGTTTTAAAGATGTTGTCACAGACTTTTCATTAAACATTAATGTGCAATCCCAGTGATTTCATGCTATCCAATTTTTATATCTCCCTTTTAATGGCACTCTCTGAAAAGCATTAAACTCATCATAAATCGCTTAGTTATAATGACGGTGAGGAAAAATCCTGTTTCTAACCTGTCAAAAGTTGATCTATGTATATGAGAGGTGCAGACAGTCTTGATTCCATCTCTAATGAATTACACCCTGATATCAGGTGACAAAAGAATCAGCTGAAATAGTGAAATACCGTCTCAATTTCATCCATCCGTCAGAAGTTATCCAACCTTTTTTTTTAAGAATATAAGAATTAAGCAACAATACAGCATGGCTAATGCATTCACAATTACACTTGATTTAATCAAACATATATGCGATGGGCAGTGTATTCTGATTCTGAGACAAGTTATTCTTAGTGAATGAAAAACATACATGTGTTTTCCCATTCTTGACTGAAAGATTCTTATATTGCTTTGTAGAAAATTTTAAACTGCATTCAAAATTATTTTTAGTGATTCAAACATATACACACAACGAGTGCATTCCAATTTCTGAATCAATGCCACTTATGAATTGACTCTTTTTACTAAAACTTGAGCGGTATAGTCCAATTTTAACATAAATGATCTGGTTCTATTTATCAAATCAAATGCATACAATACCACCAGTGTAGTCTGATTTCCAAATGAATCACTCTTATGAGATGGTTCTTTGTAATGAACTGAATTCATACAACGAGCCCAGTGGAATCCAATTCCTGAATGACTCTAATGAACTGGTTCTTTTAATATCACAACAATATAGCTTGACCAATTCATATCCAATTCTTGAATGAATGATTCTTATGAATTAGTTTGAACACATACAGCACGACCAGAGTTGTTCAGTTCCCAAATGATGTATTCCTATGAAATGTTTTTTTTAGTAAATCAAAGCATAAAGCACATGTGTAATTAAATTTCAAAGTAAATGATTCTTATGAACTGGTTATTTTATTAATTAAAACAAGCCTATACAGCACAACCACTGCTTTCCAATGTCTAAATGAATTACTCTTATACTGGCTCTTTTTAACAGTATATTCCATTTATCATATACAGTAAACAAGCTGGTCCTTTGCTGCATCCAGTGTAGATCAGTGTAGACTCTTATGATCCATTTAAGTGAATTGAATTCTTAGTGAAACCAGCGTAATTCAGTTATTGCATGACTGACTCTAATAAACTGCTTCTTTTTTTTTTGTTGTGAATGACTCTTATGAACTAGTTTTTGCTAGAGAATCGAATGAAATTTGATTCTTGAGTGAATGATTTTTCATTCATTCATTCATTTTCTTTTTGGCTTAGTCCCTTTATTAATCCAGGGTCGCCACTGCAGAATGAACCGCCAACTTATCCAGCACATGTTTTGCTAAGCGAATGCCCTTCCAGCTGCAAGCCATCTCTGGGAAACATCCATACACACTCATTCACACATACTGTACACTAGGGACAATTTAGCTTACCCAATTCACCTGTACCACATGCCTTTGTACTATGGGGGAAACCGGAGCACCCGGAGGAAACCCACGCGAACGCAGGGAGAACATGCAAACTCCACACAGAAACGCCAACTGACCCAGCCGAGGCTTGAACCAGCAACCTTCTTGCTGTGAGGCGACAGCACTACCTACTGCGTCGCCTGAATGATTTTTAATGATAGTTATTAACTGGTTAGAAAACATACAAAATAACCTGAGTGCTCCAATTCCTGAATGAATGACCTATGAGATGGTTCTTTTTAGTGAATCAAAGCATAGAGCACAACAAGTGTAATCCAGTGATTCTAATGAACCGTTTTTTTAAATTGATTCAAACAAATACAGAACAATCAGCGCTTTCCAATTTCTGAATCATTGAATTGAATGATCTCTCTTTTTTGAACAGTGTGGTCTGATTTCCAAATCAATTACTGTTATCATCCTTTTTTTTGTGAATTTAATTCATACAACAAGACTAGTCTAATCCAGTTCTTGAATAAAGGACCTCATTGAACTGTTTTTTTTAAGAGAATCACACTCATACCCCATGACCTTTGGTGTTCAATTCTTAAATGAATGACTCTTATGAACTGGTTCTTGTTAATTAATCAAATGCATACAGCGTGGCCAGTGAAATCTGATTCTTGAAGGAATGACTTATTAATTAGTTCACATTAATAGATCAAACACATCCAGCATGATCTGAGCAGTCCAATGCACAAATTAATGATTCCTATGAGATGGTTCTTTTTTTATTGAATCAAAGCATACAGCACAACCTATGTAATCCTATTCACTGAATAAACCAGTTTCACAAATCGGTTGTACTTTGTGAATAATACAGCATGTCCAATCCAGTCTAGTACAATTGTCAAATAAATGACTCTTTTGAGTCAGTTCTTTTTAGTGAATCAAACACATACTCTACAGCTTGGTGTAGTCCAATTAGATCCTGGACCACCAAACCTGTATTAGGGTAAATTTTTGGCCTTTTATGTATGGATTATTGTGATAGGATCATTTTTGAGTGTTTGAATGTTTAAATTCTGATACAATCACCTTTAAAGTTGTCCAAATTAAGTTCTAAGCAATGCATATTAGTAATCAAAAATTACATTTTGATAGTCTTACAGAAGGAAATTGACTATATTTCTTTATATAATTTGACTCATACAGAGTATTTTTGTCTTTTCCCACTCCTGCAACTAAAGATAAAGTTTTGTGATCCAGGGTCACAATTGTCTCCTATGAATGACTCTGATGAGTTGGTCCACTTTAGTGAAGCACTCACATACAGCTTATACATATGATTTATTGTATTCAAAGGGATAGTTTACCCCCAAAATTTAATTCTGTCATCATTTACTCATCCTTGACTTGTTTGAGTCACAGCAACAGCAAAATATATATACACTGAAACAAAGATATTCAGTGGATTTACAAAATTTTATGAAAGTGGTTGCAAACAATTTATATGGGCTGAATTTATACAAACAAATTAAATTTAGTAATGTACAACTTTAGTTTAGTTAAATGTGACTTTATTTAAATTTAGTTATGTTTAATTTGTTCGATTAATTTCAGCTCATAGAAATTGTTTACAAATACTTAACTTAAAATTGTTTAGTAAATCCAATGAATAATTTTTTTTCAGTATATTTTGAAGAAGTTGGAAACATAACAATTACCTTCCATAGTATCTGATTTTTCTACTATGGAAGTCAATGGTTACAGATTTTCAATATTTTTCAAAGATCTTCATTGTGTTCAACAGAAATGAAAAAAATTCAAACAGGTTTCAAGGGTGAGTAAATGATGACAGAATTTGGGGGAACTATCTCTTTAAAGGTATTTAATACATATTCACTGACAGTTTGTACTGAAAAAAAAGTACTGAACGGAATTATTAACGGAACAATATCTCTAGCATAAAACAGCACAAGAATTTAGCATTGCAATCCACTCTTAGCTTTATACCCCTCCATCTGCATGATATTACTTCCTCCAAACAGAGGCAAAGGATGGCCTGACAGCTGCCTAATTTCCTCGTGTCACTGGGGCGACTTAATTGAGCAGCAGTCCTTCTGACAGCACGAACACAGACGCCACAAGAAAGGTGGTGCTGTCTGCTTTTTTGATGCATACAGAACAACCAAGGTCACTTTAATTAACTGCCAAATTGCCATTTAAATGATGATACTGATCACTCACTTTGCAATATAGGAAAGCTACTTGCTGTCATGGTAATTTAGTGCCATAGGGGGAACGGACGTCTCATGTCCCGCCACCTAGCAGGTTTTATGTCTCAGCGCTCAGTATTTATATGCATTCCTTATGAGAATTTCAATTAGACACCTCTGATGGCGGATGCTAAGACAAAGCCCCTGATTGCATACACCGAGATTGAAAAATTCCCAAAATGTAATTCCCTTGCACAAGGTTACTCTGAGTGCACATTTAGTTACTAATTGAAGCAGGGATGCAGACATGTTCCCAAAATGGTCTACATTTGGATTATATGAACATATCACATCAACAAATGTCTTTCTCGAGCTACACCCGCACATGAGAGACCACCAGACCAGGGTCCAGACCGTTTGAGATTTATTCTAGCCACCCCATTACCATTAGCGTCCATCTGGCACCGTAGCCGGCGTGCAGGACTCCTAAAGGTTACTCATTTACATACAGTAAATGCTCCACCAATAATTGCTGGCCCTTTAATCAGTTAGCAACTAGCCTGTGAGCGGGACGGCCAATCCCTACAGTGAAATAAAACTCTGATTGAAGGAGGGAATGGGAAATGAAGTCCTGAAATGTCATCACAACGGCTCTCTCTTTCGGTTAAATAGTGCATAATTTTGTCATATATTACAATGGGAGACCGGAAGCTGATTTATTGTTGTAATCATTCGCCATATGGCACAAACTGTGTTCCCCTCTTATAGTCGAATAAGAGGAGATTATAAGACGAGGTCATAACCTTCCGCGGAGAGTAAAATGAATCTCAGTCTGCTTGGAGAATGTAAAAAAAGGCCAAGAAATTATGCAAATGCGTTTATCTGTTGACAACGCGGGCTTCTGATGTTTACAGTGCTTTATAATGTGAAAACCTCTCAAGAAATGCTTAGGAGCATCTGTAAAAAAAAAATATTTCTGTCAGATAATCATAAGCATTCACAAATGTTTGGAATCTTTATGTTGACACATAAGAATAAAAAACATGGTAAATCGAATCATGAGATACTCATAATTTAATAAGTTATAGCTATTAAATAAAAGGTGAGATTTCTGGGATAAAAGATCATAGTTATGACATTAAAGTCAAAATTATGACACTGTAAATCTCTTGAAAACTTTGAGAGTTCACTCATTGTTATTATTATTATTATTATTATTATTGGTTCTCTGATTTATCATTAATAGGTATGTGTTTTAAGTATAATTCTCATTTATCTTTTATTTGATAAACTAATTATTACACAGACGGCTCAGTAGTTAGCACTGTCACCTTACAGCAAGAAGGTGAAGGACTAAGCTGAAGGAAAATGAATGGAAGAATGATTACATGTGTTCAAATTTGCAATAATATTATTGAGAGGATTTATTCGCTGAAAATGACAAAGACAAAGATTCCACGTTTTCATCCCTTAAATATTGGGATTATTTTCACATTAAAAAAAGATGAAACGTATTACAGGAAAAGGGAATTTTGTTTTTATTAAGACATTATGAACAAATGATTGCATACTACAGATCTGGAAAAAAAAAGGAATTCACTTCAAATTATTGTTATTATTTATTATTATTATTATTACTACTACTACTACTACTATTGATTATCTGATTTCGCATTAATAGGTATGTTTTGAGTAAAATTCTCTTTTATCTTTTAGTGGAAACTAATGATTATGCGTCTTCAAATTTGTAATTATATTATT
Organism: Danio aesculapii; assembly: GCF_903798145.1. Classification (NCBI taxonomy): domain Eukaryota; kingdom Metazoa; phylum Chordata; class Actinopteri; order Cypriniformes; family Danionidae; genus Danio; species Danio aesculapii. The sequence goes on from NC_079458.1 coordinate 17,215,574, forward strand.
TAGAGCATTTATTTGTTGAAAATGACAAAGTTTCCATGTTTTCATCCCTTAAATATTGAGATTATTTCTACATAATAAAGATAAAAGTTATTACATAAAAGGGTTTTTTTTTTTTGGCTAACAGCTTATAATTAAAAAAAATTATTACATTCTTATTACATATATATTACAGCTTTGAAAAAAACAAGAAAATCACTTCATATTATTGTTGTTGTTGTTGTTGTCGTTATTATTATTAATAACTATAATAAGAAGGTATCTGCAGACTTTTTTGCTATTTCTGACAAATTTGTTAAAAAAATGTGGATTTATGCAGAATAACTTTGGGAGCATGAAAAGTTAAAAAATTAAATAAAAATGTTATAACTTTTAAAGTTTTATTTAAGGTTTCATTGCAGATCTAGTTAGATCTAATTGTTTGGCAAGTCTTTAATTTATTATATCTGCTAAAAGACAAAAAATATTACTTTACAAACTGTATTGTAAATAAATCATATAAATATTTGCATATTTGTTAACAGTATTATCAAATTTTTTTATAAAAACCTAATAAATATATATTTACACACATTTACATAAGTAAATAAATTAATTCAGTAATGGTCTAAAAAGTCTGTGGATTTCTGTGTGCATTTATTTAGAGCATTTATTTGCAGAAAATGTTAATCAGTGTCAAATATTACGTATTCATACCCTGAATATTGGGAACATTTGGGGTTCTCCCCCAAATCCTCAGCTTAGTCTGGATTAATAACTTTAAATAAACATAAGTTTAGATGTATCCTGTAAAGTACTGTTGGCATTTCTACAAATTTAAAATAAACATTTTTTTGAACAAACAAAGTTGGAATGAACAAATTGACTATAATGAATCAGGCATTCCAAAGTTTCATAAAAGATTTAATATCTATATTCATTGATTTTCTTTTTGGTTTACTCCCTTCAATAACCTGGGGTCACCACAGTGGAATTAACTGCCAATTTATCCAGTTTTATGCAGCGGATGCCCTTCCAGCTGCAACCCATCACTGAAAAACACCCATACACTTATATTTGCACACATACACTACGGACAATTCAGTTTACCCAATTCACCAGCACGTGTCTTTGGACTGTGAGGGAAACCGAAGTACACAGATGAAACCCTTGTGAACACGGGGAGAACATGCAAACCTCATCCAGAAATGCCAACTGACCCAGCCAAAGCTCAAACCAGCGACCTTCTTGTCGTAAGGCGATCGTGCTACCCACTGCGCCACCGTGACGCCATACTATTTATATAGTATACATTTATTTTTAATTTTAAAAAGTAATTTATTATATTTTTATATAAACATTTTCATATGCTGACATTCTAAGAAAGCATGTTTGATTATGTACAAAATGTATAAAAATTAAAAAAATAAAGAGCTAGTTAGCGGAAACCTACAAAGACTTAATAAGATCCATTTAGGGATATCGTCTCAAACAACCTCTGGAACTTTCATCTTCTCACTGTCTACTAATTAAAACACATGAATTAATATGAGCACTCAATGATTTGTATCTAAATGCAGACTGTCAGTTATCTTTTCTTTGCTGGTTTTCTGATGTAAACGTGATGTGTCACTCTGATTCATGCAGGAAAAGCTGGCGTGATTGAGCCGCCGCTGCGGGACCGTCTGACTGACAGGTGTTTGGCAGGTCAGGCCCTCTCTGTAGAGTCTGCCCTGCTTCAGGACACACTCCTGTCATCTCAGGTGAATCTGTGCACATCTAAAGCAGAGCCAGCAGGCCGGATAAAGAGCCCTCGTCCCACTCTCACATCAAGTAGGTCTCTGAATAATATCTGGATTATGTGCTATCGGAGATATTGTGCAGTCAGCGAACACAACCATTTAATGGAGTTCAACCAAAAAGGAAGCTTCTGGGGTTATTTATTCAGTTCAAACTATTTACCATCAGGTGGCTTTTTCTTTCAGTAAAACATTAAGAAGACTTGTGATAATTTATAAATACAAATCAATAGAAATCTGCAATTTAGGAGTCAAAAAATAACAATTAAACAAAATGTAATTATAACATTATTACCTGTAATTCACAGCATCAGCGAATGGTGCAAGAGTATGAGCTTCCTGTTGCATATTGACATACACTTGAAGTCAGAATTATTAGCCCCCCTTTTAATTTTTTTTCTTTTTTCAATATTTCCTAAATTATGTTTAACGGAGGAAGGAAATTTTCACAGTATGTCTGATAATATTTTTTCTTCTGGAGAAAGTCTTATTTGTTTTATTTTGGCTAGAATAAAAGCAGTTTTTAATTTTTTTAAAACCCATTTTAAGGTCAAAATTATGAGCCCCTTTAAGCTATATATTTTTTCGATAGTCTACGGAACAAACCATCCTTATACAACAGTTTGCCTAATTACCCTAACCTACCTAGTTAACCTAATTAACCTAGTTATGCCTTTAAATGTCACTTTAAGCTGTATGGTCGTGTCTTGAAAAATATCTATTTTAAATATTATGCACTGTTATCAAAGAGAAAAGAAACCAGTTATTAGAAATGAGTTATTAAAACTATTATATTTAGAAATGTGTTGAAGAAATCTTCTCTCCGTTAAACAGAAATTGGGGGAAAAAATTAACAGGGGGGCTAATAATTCTGACTTCAACTGTATGTGCAAATGTAGCATTCTATAATACTTTTATGTATTTTGATCTTGAAAGTCTCAGTATTTGTTTACTGAAAACAGAATTTATACTAAATTAACTAAAATCTCAACACATACTCATTCTGAATAATCTATTATTTTCATCCTTTTATACTTTTTTTTGTCCAAGAAAGCCAAACATTCGCAATTGATTAACCAGTGGAAAAACTTCACTCTGCACAGTACCTACTGCTTCTATGTACGCATGAAGCATCAACACTCAATCTCACACAGAGACGCGCCTTTTGCGCTATAATGCATCCGACTGTTGTTTCTGAATCTCCTAAAATGTCGGGGATTCTGGTTTTGCTTTCACTTTCTAAAGTTGCCGTTATTTGTAATCATTTTTGCATTAACTTTTCGCAGCTGACTGAGCACGTACAGCTGTAAGAGAAACAGTAAATGATTGATAATTTAATAAACAACTCTGATCAATTTTACTATACTTGGAGAGAACAAAATATTTTGGCTGCAAAATATTTGTACACCATTAGAAATGCATAATCAACTATTTTGCCTTATTTAAACAATCTACACTTTTTATTCCAGTAATTATTATTATTTTTAGCAATATTATCTATTTTTATTCCTTTTTTTCTGTTATTTATTTCTCATTTGCTGTATATTTTATTAATTTAATGATGGTAACATATTATATACTTTATACATAAGTAAAATGCTTTGGCAATACTGTAAATGTCACGCCAATAAAGCAACTTTAGAGAGAAAGAAAGAAAGAGAGCAGCCTTTACCTGTCAGTGGGTGCACATGGCTCCTAATGTAGCCAGGGGAGTGACACTAACAACAGGAGTGAGGATCCAAATGCAGGGTTTTATTGACAGGATGGTCAGGCAAGCAATGATCAACACAGGAGCAAACAGATGTATGAGGGCAATCCAGAGTCGTAGTCAAAATAGTAGGCAAATGGTCAGAAGGCAAGCAGCATACAGGAATGATCAAACAAAATAAAGCAAAGGTTCAAAACACGGAAGGCAAGGAAAACGCGTTGTAATGTCACTAAACAGATAACAAGACTCAGCAACAACTGTGAGTGAAGCTGCGGTCACACCAGAGTTTGTGTGTGCGAAATTCTGTCTTATGGCGCTGCGAAAAGGGGCGGGATTAAACAAGATGATTAGACATTAAAAAAAGCAAGCAATTGCTCCATGTTTTAAATTTCTGTCCAGATAGGTCATGCTTTGATCCTCGATTGGTCTCACGCAGTCTAGTGATGCGATTTCGCAGGTCAGAGTTCACCAAGCTTGAACTTTGCACCGCAGCAACATGCGAAACTTGACGCATGACCTTGTGTTTCCGGTCTGATGCATTCGCGTGTGTATGAATGGACATCTATGGGAGGAAAAGCCCAGTGTGACCGCAGCTTTAGTGTGCTGTGTATATATAGTGCAGTAATCATTCCAAAAGCAGCTTCAGCTGTGAGTGTCTAATCAATAGTGACTTGGAGCAGGTGAGTGTGTGTGTGTTGCATGACTGGATCTGTAGTCAATAAACCGGCAAATTTGTAGTCCTATGTGAGTGTGAATGTTTTCCAGCAATCTCTGGTGTTTTAGATCGCTGGTGATCATGACACCTAAACAGCATAAAAGAGAAATTGTGGATTTATTTTATTTCAACAGCCTTTTTTAAATAACTTTCACCCACTGAAAAGAAAAGGTGTATAACAGTGGCATAATAAATAGAAATAGTTAAAAATCATGTCATTTTTTTGTTTGTTTGTCGCATATAGTTGAGCATTTATGTGTTGGGGTAAAAGGTGTGTTTCAATCTGGCTTCCACCGCAAGTATATTTCAAACCTGTGGGAAGCACTGTTATATTATATTATATTATATTATATTATATTATATTATATTATATTATATTATATTATATTATATTTTATTATATTATATTATATTATATTATATTATATTATATTATATTATATTATATTATATTATATTATATTATATTATATTATATTATATTATATTATATTATATTATTCTGGACAATATAACAATATTACTGTAATTAACCCCTGAGCAGAAATTCATGGAGTAGACATTTCACATTCAGTCACTATAGTGATTCCAGCTTTACATTTTTGCCTATAAATAAAGCTGCACTTAGATCTTCAGAGCTTTTCAAATGTTGTTCAAATGCCACACATGTCCTCATTTAGTCTTCTGTGTTTAAAGTTTAAGGTGTATTTAGAATATCTGCACTAACTGAATAAGACTAAGGTTAGAACTAGTATTGCCTGTGATTTAACTAAATGTGAAGTACATCACATTCATTATCATAAACTACAGTGAGGAGGCACCATAATTAGGCCAAATCTGCTCTGACATCTTTCTGCTTCAACTCGCAGGCTTCTGTCCTTCCAGACAGCAGCAGCAGATTTAACGTTGCGTTACAACTCTTTCACCATTAGATGGAAAAAGCAAAAGATTCTTGCTTCTGACACACACACACACACACACACACACACACACACTCGCCACGTTTTTTTCTGTCTATTTCAAAAGAATGTCCTGACAAGTATCGTGGACCACGTGTCCATCAAAGTCAGTCTGATACAGGCGGTGACGACTAAGGAATGATGGGAAGGTGGAGCAGTTCCTGACTCAGCCTGACCGAAGCACAGCAGATTAAAACACAGAGGCTGCTTTCAGAAATGATAAGTTTTACTGATTCAAATTACTTTTATTTGAATAATAATAATAATAATAATAATAATAATAATAATAATAATAACAATGCTGTGAATAATTATACTAATATTGTTGTGGTTAATAATAATAATATTATTATTATTGTTGTGAATAATAATAACAATAATAATATTGTTAATAATAATATTGCTAATAATAATAATAATAATAATAATAATAATAATAATAATAATATTGTTGTGAATAATAATACTAATAATAATAATAACATCAATAATAATTATAAATAATAATAATATTGTTGTGAATAATAATAATATTGTTGTGAATAATAATAATAATAATAATAATAATAATAATAATAATAATAATAATAATAATAATAATAATAATAATAATAAATAATAATAAATAATAATAATAATAATAATAATAATAATTATCATTATTATTATTATTTATTATTGTTATTATTATTCTTATTATTATTATTATTATTATTATTATTATTATTATTATAACAATAACTATTAAAAACATAATATTGACAGTAAGCTTGCCGACTGTTAGCTTGGTGTGTCATAGCTTCAAAACAACTAAGGAAATTGTAACTAAACTGAAGTGTTTTATTTGGAACTAACATGCATTCAAATGTCGCTTTTGTGACCAGTTGTATTTGACTTTCACTGTTTCATCATGCCCTACATCATGCCCTACATCACTTTTACAGGAGCGCTCAGTGAGATGCACTTACGATTGCGAATGAACCCATGAAGCCATGTTACAGGACTTGTGAATGAATGCAAGCAAATGAAATGTGCGTGGAAGATATATTCAATTGCAGTCTGTGTGTTTTTGTTCAATACTGTATGAATACCCTGTTTCAGTCAAAGCATCCCATAACAGTCATGTGTTTGTTTATTATTACTTCTGTAGTGAGTGGAGTAAGCACATAAGCATTGACAGGACAATAGCAATACGATCAAATGCATTTCCAACTATGTTCTGAAAGTGATCTAAGGTAAACAACAATCTAGATCCCATTTATACCTGTATTCAGCATCATTCACTTGTCATTAGATTGATAAAAAGAGTTGGCTGAGAATAAAATACAGAAAGCAAAACTTTCATACTTTTAGTCCTATACTTTAAAAATGCTGGCTTTTTTATTCTCAAATTTGGGTAATTTTGATTTGTGTTGAAGTAACCCAGTTATTTTAGAGTGAATGAAAACAATGACAAGTCTAAAAATGTCTTAAATTTTGTAAGAAGGTCACTGGTTCGAGTCCCAGCTGGGTCAGTTGGCATTTATGTGTGGAGTCTGCATGTTCTCCCCGTGTTGGCGTGGGTTTCCTCCGGGTGCTCTGGTTTGCCCCACAGTCCAAAGACATGTGCTATAGGTGAATTGAAAAAGCTAAATTGGTCGTAGTGTATGTGTGTGAATGAGTGTGTATGGATGTTTCCCAGTACTGTGGGATGCTGTGGCGACCCGTGATAAATAAAGGGACTTTATTTAATAAAGCCGAAGGAAAATGAATGAATGAATGCAGTCTGTGTGTTTTTGTACAATGCAGAGAAATGCTGTATGAATACCTTGTTTCAGTCAAAACATCTTATAAATGTCATGTGTTCTGTAGTAGTTCAGTAGTGACTGTTTAGGTGCGTTTAACTATATAAGCGGTAACACTACAATAGCAATTCGCTTGATTTTTACCATGTTTTAACCCTATTATTTACTTGTTTATTTTATTTTTTGGATTCTGTTTTTGTCTTACCCGCTTTCTGGAACTGTTCTTCACCGGACTCAAACCCCATCGTCATGGTCATCTCCTCTTTGCATCTCAAGTTCGCTGACGTACAATGTGAGCTAACTGGACAAACTGGTAACAACAGGAAAGCCGTCCATGATGATGGGGTTTGAGTCCGGAGATGAATGCTTCCAGAAAGCAAGTAAGACAAAAACAGAAGCCAAGTAAATAACAGGGTGAGAATGTGGTAAAATCTGAAAATGTGGTAAAATCAGGCGATTTTCTTTTTCTGAATTGCTTTTTAAAACTCTCGGTTGGGTTTAGCGAAGGAAGAGGGTGAATCAGTCAATTGGTCAGTCAGTCAGTCAGTAAGTCAGTCAGTCAGTCAGTCAGTAAGTCAGTCAGTCAGTCAGTCAGTCAGTCAGTCATTCAGTCAGTCGACAGCGGCCTCTGATGGATTTATGTGAGTACAGCAGGCATGAATAGCACTCGTGAGAGAAATTTGAGATCTCAAAAACCTTTCTGGAAGCATTCATCTCCACAGCGGCCTCTAGTTAATTCGTGAAAACAAAAACGGCAAAAAAAGTAGCTCCTGACACGTATTTGGCACACTCCAGAAATGTATATAGGCGTTCATTTTCACAATGAGCCTGGGTAGAAATAAATATGCTTAAGTTTTGTACTCCTTAGTCACATTTATACTTATGGACGTACCTTTTACAGTTAACCATCAAACATGTCTTTTAAAATCAAGATTTCACATTAATTACAGAAAATATGATGTAAATTCTGTATTAATTAGTGAAAAATCCCCTCCTCCCTCCCGACTTCATGCAGGAAATGTGTTTTCATCTATCTGTCGCCTGTTGAAAGGCTGTGTATCAATGACTCGTTGCTGCAGGTGATTTGGGTTCCCCAGGCGTCGAGGGATGAACATCAAAAAATTGCATCTGCATTTTAAATATTATGATTTTCATTGTCACATTAAAATGCATTTGCCCGCGTGTCCTCCGCGTAGAGCACTAAAGCGTGCCTTGGGAGTCTAGACCACGTCGATGAGATTTGCATCAAGGCACCGCCAGTGTCCCGCATCTCTCTCTCCGGAGAGCGGCACACATCAATCTAGAATCAACAAACAGCTCCGCTAATTAATGGTTGCACCATGAGGGAGAGCTTTTAAACAATGTTGACTGGTTCTTGCCTCCAGACCCACGACAGTAAAGTTACTGCTGGATTTATGAGGATAGGTGACCTACAGCTCGCTCCAAGGCTCTCTTTGAATGCACGTGTTTGTGTGTTTGAGTTTTGCGAGGTTAAATCCTACTGGTGCTCGGCAGGAGGTAAACACTAATTACTTTTAAATGACTGTTTCTTCACAGCGCCTACCTGCTGAGAGGCAGCATAACACTTCTTTGTGAGTGTTGAGCATTTGGAAATGTGTATTTTGCTATAAAACCGTACTTGGAGTGATTTGATCGTTTCATGTACATGTTTACGATGAATATGACAAAGCACCAGATAGCTAAAAGTTTTTGGCAGACCAGGCTTTACAGTTTGATGTAGCTTAGACTTGTTTTATTATAGCTTGTTGCTTATAAGAAGTCCTGAAAAAGGTTTTTTATGATGTTTATATGAATATGATACACAAAATAATTAGGATTTTCTGTGACACTTTAAAAAGTTTCATTTATAAATTGTTAACAGAGAAAATGAACATGGAAAACAACAAAGCAAAAAATGTTGTTTGCATGCCAGACCAGTAGATGGCAATGTCACTTTGTAAAGAAACACTACGCATAAGTGTCAATTAAATTTGAGCACCTGTTGGATAATGTTAATGAAGACTGATTGGAACAAAACTTATTGTACATATTTGACTCATGGCCCTGGAGGTCTGTGATAATTTAGAAAGAAATTTGCCACTTGGTGGTGCTATGGACCCTTTTCACAAGATGATGTGTTTACGCTCATAAGCATCTTAAATCCTCGAAAGTTTAAAATTTTTATATTTATTAAAAAACATATGTATATTTATATACATATTTCTGTATGTATTATATCATTCTTGCATCAAATGACAAAAAACTAATTACCACTTATGTAGGGGTGTCAAAATTAATTGTTTCTTCGGTGCACCGCGATGCAGACGCGGACAATTCGGTATCGGTTCAGTAATAATCATAACCGCTTATTATGTATTGACGTCATTTATCTTGTATGCGCTATGGCGCCGTAGCTTACTATGGCGAGGGAGGCGAGTGCGAGTATTTACAGCGATCCAACTACTTAACTACTCCAACTACTGCGTGTTTGCTGGATCAGTCTTTCACTGACACTTACAGCAGAAGCCCCTATTTCACTGCGATTGAGAGAATAAAAAAAAGTAAACTCCATCTCTCTCTCTCTCTCTCTCTCTCTCACTGTGGCCCATTTGACCTGCTGGTGTGACTTTTCCTCTCCTCTTGGCTGTTACAGCGATACTTCTGGATACAGACACGAGCGCGTGCCTGCAGAGTTTTGTCTATCATGGATCAGCTGTGATTGCCGCTGCCGCTTATCAGTGTCACTCATTTGTGAAAAACGCAGCACGCAAGAGCCAATCGCAACCCTTTTTGTTGAGCGTGTGACCAATAAAAAGGGTGTAAGAGAACGTGGTATACAAGGATCAGAAAGCGAGCGGGATATTTATATTTGTTTATATTATTTGCTCTAAATACTCGTGTTGTTTAAAGGTACAGTTTATATATCTGACTGTTTATATTAAATGACAAAATTGTATTACAAATAGTATATAAATATATTTATACTGTACATTTTAATACAAGAATTGCTGCTGTGAAGAAAATATAAAACTGTGTATGGAAAGCATCGTCGATGCACCGAGATATCGAATTGAACTGAATTGATGGCATGATAGTCGTAACGGAACTGAACTGAACCGTGAGACCAGTTTAGGTTCACAGCTCTAACCGATAGTGTTTTCAAAAGCACCATTTGACCTGATCACCCCCATCCCTAAACCCAAATGACAGTGTTTTCAATAGCAATCGAGAAAAAGAAAAGCCCTTGCAGCCGCCTGATATTTATCACGTTTTCAGATCTTACCATGATTGGTTCTCACCCTGTTATTTACCTGTTTATTTTATTATTATTTGGCTTTTGTGTTTGCTTCACCTGCTTTCTGTAATCGTTCATCACCAGACTTAAATCTATTCGTTGCGGTCAACTCCTCTCTGCTTTTTAAGTCTGCCGATGTACATGGTGAGCTACTGGGCAAGCTGGTAACAGCAGAAATGCCGTCCACACAGAGATGAGCAGTCAGCTGGTAAGCGCGAAAGGAAACAGAAACCGGCTGTGGCGTCATACCGCCCCGTAGCATTATAGTAATTTGCGCTCTCCAGAAATGTATATGGGTACGTTTTCGCAATGAGCCTGTGTTGAACACAGTTGTTGTTTTGTGTTCAATCCACTTAAATGTGTAAAAACAATTAAGTAATAATAATAATTTGTGTTGGGACAACATGAAGGAATTCTGTGGCACCCAGCGTATTTCACAGTGTACATTTGATAGAAAAATGTTATTTAAGGAACCTAAGTTGACATTAGAAATGTATTTGTTTCTTGATATAATCACACTGTAATTGAATGATTGGAATGTGCCAGTTACAAGAATATTGTGCCGACAATGAGTTGAATATACAATCAATAGGACTATACCAACCAAACTGTTTAGACAAATGATTAAAGACAACGCTTCATCATCTGTTTTGTGTGTCTGTATATATATATATATATATATATATATATATATATATATATATATATATATATATATATATATATATATATATATATATATATATATATATATATATTTTTTTTTTTTTTTTTTTTTTTTTCTCTACTTACTCAAACTACTTATTAAAGCAAAACAATTCTTGAGATTTTTATTGGGACAACTTAATTGTTTTGTGTTCAATCCACTTAAATTTGTAAAAACATTTACGTTAACGTCGCTAATCGATTTGTGTTGGGAAAACATGAAGGAATTGTGTTAAATCCTCCATTATTTACAGTGTATATATCTGTATATATATATATATAAGAGAGTTATAGGTAATAATATAGGCCAACATTTTCATATTGATGCATCCATAGTTTACTGCATACCCATTACTTGTAAATATATATTCAGTGGCATAAGAGTTTTAATATTCTTACTAATTATCATTGAGTTGATTTTGGGCTATTTTCTGATTGGCAAACCTGGCAACACTGTTAATAAACTACATTCAGAAAATTCCCATACTGCATTAATAATTGTCCTAGTATTTTCAAATTATTCATATTACCAATTTAAGTACACTGAATTCTGCTGCCAACATCCTGTTTATTTGTTCATTTGGGACGAGTGAGGATATTTAGTCACCTTTTGTGTAGGCATGCTAGCAAACTGCTCTCGTGAAAGGTGCCCTCCCACCATCCCACCCCAAACACAAGGCCCCATCTGCTTGGAGAATGCCACAACATTTATCAAAGCACAGATGATAATGGCCTTGGCATCCTCATTACGAGCGCAGAGTAATCTTCATTTGTACATGGCTGTGACAATGAGACGGGCATGGAGTTGGATACACAAATAACTTAATATCTTGTTATTTTCCGATGGTTTGTAGCATGATGGTGGTGAAATTACAAAAATGCTTCATTTATTGCTGATCTCCTTTAACTGCATGTGTGTAGTACTTTTGAAACAGAAGTGCATTGATATTTTTGTGGCACTCAGTCAGTGCTAAATGTTAAAAATGGCTCTTTTCCAATTCACAGGGTCCCTACTTGGGTGGGAATCTCACTTTACCATTCATTTTGATTTTGATTCCGAGGGCTGTGATGTGATTATGAAATGATTATCGATAAATTTTTTGCTTTTAATGCTGAATTTCTTATTTTCTCTCACTGTCTGAATCTTAAAGCAAAGTATCTATAATGACCCATAATGAATTTACTTCTATGACATTTTATTAATAAAACAAATGTGATTAAATAGAACCATCGTTAAATAAAAGCTCCCTGTAGCTGTATTGCTAAATATACATACAGACTAGCAAATTCTAAACCTCTGACAAAACAAAACAAAACAATTGTGGACTTAATGGACTTGTAACAATACAAAGCTGCTCTAAATAGGCTATATTCACAAATAAATACAGGTTCTTTGTACAGTTCTGTACAGATTATGACAATCATTGCATTTGTCTCACTAAATGTGGTCTTCTCCTCAGCAATTAACTATTCCCGTGCTTGATTTTTAATTGCTGGATGTCAATTTAAGTGTCGTGGATGCAGTGTTGCCAAATTTACATAGCAATCCCTCTAAAAATGCATCAAAATAAGTCTTGTATTTTCTTGTTAATAGGATATATAATAATATCTAACAACTCAACTTTCGACTTACCCCTTAATTACTTTATTAATGGTGTCACATTAAGTATTAAATAAAAAGTAAATCATAGAGATGAATTTATCAAGGTGGAGTGGAGAACTAGCCACCAGGAGCCTAAGATATGTAAACATTTATACATACACAGTTGAAGTCAGAATTATTAGCCCCCCTGTTTATTTTTTTTCTCCAATTTCTGTTTAATGGAGAGAAGATTTTTTTTTCAACACATTTCTAAACATAATAGTTTTAATAACTCATTTGTAGAAACTGATTTATTTTATCTTTGCCATGATGACAGTAAATAAGATTTGACTAGATATTTTTCAAGACACTTCTATACAGCTTAAAGTGACATTTAAAGACTTAACTAGGTTAATTAGGTTAACTAGTCAGGTTAGGGTAATTAGGCAAGTTATTGTATAATAATGGTTTGTTCTAGAGAATATTGAAAAAAATATATAGCTTAAAGGGGCTAATAATTTTGACCCGTAAAATGAGTTTAAAAAAAATAAAAACTGCTTTTATTCTAGCAGAAATAAAACAAATAAGACTTTCTCCAGAAGATACTGTGAAAATTTCCTTGCTCTGTTAAACATCATTTGGAAAATATTTAAAAAAGAAAAAAAATTCAAAGGGGGACTAATAATTTTGACAACTGTATCTAAGATCGGGAGTTTTCCTGGTGGTCAGTATGCAACTTTTTTTTAATTACGAAAATTAGCAATTTATATCACTTTGTACATCAATGGATAAGAGATTGCACAGACATTATTTCCTTATTTTAAAATTGACCTAGATAAATATATATATATATATATATATATATATATATATATATATATATATATATATATATATATATTCTTTTTATTTATTTTTTTTTTTGGAAAATTTAATTTACAGATGACATTGTTGTAAAAATTATTTGCTTTATGCAAGTTATTTTTGAAATAATCACAATATAATAATGCAAATACCATAGACAACTACACAACTGTATCTAAACATTTACAGATAAAATTAAATCCCAGAATTTTTGCTTAGCTTAATATCCATAAACTTGTACACACACCTGGAACTAAGTAAACTCTATAACTTTCATTGTCTTTATTTCATTCTGTAAGTCAGTGGTGCTCAATACTGTTCCTGGAGAAGTTTAGCTCCAACCCTGATCAAACACACCTGAACCAATTAATTAGGACCTGAACAGCACTTGATAATTACAGGCAGGTGTGTTTGATAAGGGTTGCAATTGAAATCTGCAGGAAGGTCGATCTCCAGGAACAGGGTTGGTCACCCCTGCTGTAAGTGGTGGAGTGATGCACAATATCATGTAAAGTAATGTATTCAACCCAGGCACATTCTGATTACGTACCCCTATATACATTTCTGGAGAGAGCAAAATACGTCCCAGGAGGTACGTTCTTTGCAGTTTTTGATTTCGCAAATCCGCTGTGTATACTTTTTCAGAGCGAGTGCAATTTGCGCCTGCTGTTCTCACATAAATCCACCAGAGGCCACTGTCGACTGACTGACTGACTGACTGACTGACTGACCGACCGACCGATACCACCACCGACACCCTCCCCCTTCCCTAAACCCAACAGCAGTGTTTTTAAAAGCAATTCAGAAAAAGAAAAGCCCTATCCTGATTTTTACCATGCTTTCAGATTTTACCACATTCTCATCCTGTTATTTACTTGTTAATTTTATTTTTGGCTTGTGTTTTTGTCAAACCTGTTTTCTGGAACCAGACTCGAACCCCGTCATCGTGGTCAGCTCCTCTCTGGTCTCAGGTCTGCCTACGTACGTGTCGAGCTACCGGACAAACTGGTAACAGCGGAAAAGCTGTCCACATGCAGGTAAGCAGTCAGCTAGTAAGCGAGAAATGGAACGGCATCATATCAGCCCGTAGCTACTCGTTTTAAATACGAAATCCAGCCATACATAGCCCTGGCTACATAATTCGTGTTCTCCAGAAACGTATACAGGGCTACATTTTCAGAATGAACCTATATTCAGTGTATAAATGTTCTCTTATGTCCTATCTTTTTGTTAATGTTGAAATCAAGTGCACCTATTGTTTTCAAACAGGTTTCCTGAACACTCTCATCTTCAATTGGTCAGACTAACTGCCAAACTCACACAATTGGATCAGCTATTGCACAGTCGATTACACAGTTTCTAATGCCATAGACATAAAGCTGCAGTATTTTAGTGCATCGGCGCACTATTAGCCACATCATAGCCATTTCCACACATTAAACTGGTGCAGGAAAATGTAATTCAAATTCAAGTGTAATAAAACACCAAAATGTATTTGTATACCTAATGCGTGTTCACATCTCATGATGTGCACCCCACAAAATCAGATGTGCAAAGAGGGACAAGCATGATTTGATGCCCCGGCTTGGCAGGAACACGCAGACGGCCACTTGCCTTTATGTGGGTCACACACGGTTCCCAGCTGTTTGAAAGAGTCAGCTGTGCCACTACTGCGCCCACCAACATCTGCTCCACAAAAACAATCTCCAGCTTTTAGCACTCAAATGGAGGTTACACCATATGCCAGCCAGCCACTTAGTTTATGCCAGGGGAGCCAGACTCGTGCTCGTCTCAGCAACAATGAGGAGAGCGGGTGATGTGACTGCAGCCTCACATGCTCCGTGTGGCTCCATCAGGCCATCAAGGATGTGCCATGTGCATCTGTTCAAGGTGTTGGCAGCGGTGCCTGCTGAATATTAATGCCTCTAAACAACGGTTTATCTGCAAGGTCTGCTCCAAGGTCTGTTCAAGTTTTTCCAGGCGCTCCAGCGACAGGTAAACATGCGGGCGCTGAATGTAATCAGACCGCGGGCAATAAGCATTTGTCCCCGCACGTGTGTGGATTTGTGACTCTCGGTGGGCTTGAGGAGTTTGTGTTGGCGCGTATAAAATGTCAACAGATCTGCTAAAAGAGCTTGGGCTGCGTTTGGGATGGGAGGTGACTTTTGTAATTAGGACTCTTGACTTTTGACCTTAAGGTTCTTTGGTTAAGATGCGTTTTGGTTGATTGGGTCACAGGTAGATGAGGGAGATACTTTTGAACAACTTCCTGTTTTATTTTTCATTGAGGTTTTATGGGTGTGTGTGTGTGTATGTGTATTTTACTGAACTTTGTCATTCAGAATGATTATTGAAATCATTTGGAACAAATGGAGACAGCGAATACTGAGAGCAGCAGCTTTATTTGCTGTCACAGCAATGGTAAATGCTTTGGGTTTGCATTACTAGTAAGATGATAAGGGAACATTTTTCAAAATAGGCTCATTCTGAAAACGTACCCCTATATATGTTTCTGGAGATCGCGAATTATGAAGCCAGAAGTACGTACAGTATGGCTGCATTTCGTCTTTAAAATGAACGCTACAGGGCGGTATGTTGATGGACAGCTTTCTCGCTGTTATCAGTTTGTCCAATAGCTTGCCCTTTACGTTGGCAGACTTGAGATGCAGAAAGAAGTTGACCACGATGACAGGGCTCGAGTCTGGCGAGAAACGTTTTTTTTAGAAAGCAGGTAAGACAAAAACAGAAGCCAAAAATATTAAATAAACAAGACAATAACAGAGTGAGAATGTGGTAAAAATTAGTGAGGGCTTTTCTTTTTTTGGATTGCTTTTTAAATCTGGTGGTTGGGTTTAGGGAAGTGGGTGGGTTCTGGTTAATCAGTGCTTTTGAAAACACTATTGGTTGGGTTTCGGGAAGGAAGAGGGTGGGTCAGTCCATTGATCAGTCAGCCAGTCAGTCAGTCGACAGCGGTCTCTAGTGGATTTACGTGAGAACAGCATGCGCGAATGGCACTTGCGAGAAAAATTTAGGCCCGTTTCCACCGAGTGGTACTGTACGGTTCGGTTCGGTACGCTTTTATGGCCGTTTCCACTGTCAAAAGGCGTACCGAACCAAACCGTACCGTACCACTTTTTCTGCGCCCTTTTGATAGGGTAACAAACACGAGAAAGGGTACCAAAAGGCAGAGCTACACAGCCGACGAGCCGAGACATTACAGCGGAATTATATATACATATAATAACGAGCCATGGTCGACCTGGGCTCAAACAAACCTTGTCGTCGTCATGATGAATAGCCACAAAGCCAAGAAGAAGAGCAGATTTACCCTGAGCCCCGTAGTTTTTTACGAGCCAGTCTGAAGCGCGAGCGGTTTCGCTTTCTTCCTTGCGTTCGCCGCGCGTCTATATCTGAAATAACAAACTTCTTGAGCTCATGATAATAACCTGCACTTGATTATTGACGTGCTTTTGAAACCTGATCCTGTCAGACACTGACAAACGCGAGAGTGAAGCGCGGAAAAAACAAGGGAGGAGCCGGAAAAAAGGAGCACATTATTTCAGCAAACATGAACAAACTGCCTTGTTTAACTGTTATTGTTATTATCACCTTTTGGACTAATATGAACTCAAAATGACAGAATTACTCTCTAACAGAGGCTATATGAACTGCTCAAGATTACAGACACAGATGAGAGGATTACACTGACTGTAGGCTATATTTTAGGTTGTTTTTGAACCTAAATACGGACGAAATTCTTCTGTGTTCTTCTGTAGTTGATAACATATCGGAGACTGTAAGGGGCTGTATGTGTTTATATATGTTCATTTATTCATTTATTTATTTAATATAATAACAGACGTCATTGATCGTTACAGTCATTGATCTGCAGTTATAATCAACTCATGTTCATAGAAAAGTTAGTAATAAACATTTCTACACAAGTATTTATGTGTGTAAAGCATCTGTTTTGTGAGAAGAGCTTCTCATATATGTGAGCGACCTGTACAGCTTTATTGTAGACATTTCCTTGAGCGAGAATGACGTCGACTGAAACTTTCTGTCATACACCACACCCACCAAAAGGGTACCCTTGTTAGTGGAAACGCAAGCTTGATAAAGATGACCTGTACCAAACCGAACCGTACCGTACCGTACCAGTCAGTGGAAACGAGCCATTTGAGATCTCAAAAGCATACACAGTGGATTCGCGAAAACAAAAACTGCAAAAACACGTAGCTCCTGGGATGCATTTGGCTCTCTCCAGAAATGTATATAGGTGTACATTTTCAGAATGAGCCTGAGATGACATTTTTCATCTTCAAACCAAACCTAATGATGTAATTTCACATGGGTCTGACTAGCATGTTGAAAACTTTGTTAATATTTAGGCAAGGCAAGGCAAGGCAAGGCAAGTTTATTTATATAGCACATTTCATACACAGACGCAATTCAAAGTGCTTTACATAAACAGGAATAAAAGAAACAAGGATAAGAAAAATAAAAACAAATAATAAGAATGGTAAAAAAATAATATAAAATAAATAAGCATAAAAACAGATAAAATGTGTTATAAAAGAATGAAAAAGAAGAGAAAAACATAATAGTGCGATCTGTCGGACGTAGCCCAGTGCTCATTCAGTAAAGGCACAGGTAAACAGATGTGTTTTCAGTCTTGATTTGAATGTGCCTAATGTTGGAGCACATCTGATCATTTCTGGAAGCTGATTCCAGCAGTGAGGGGCGTAGTAGCTGAAAGCCGATTCACCATGCTTTGACTGAACTCTTGGAATTTCTAGTTTATTTGATCCTAAAGATCTGAGTGATCTGTTAGGTTTGTATTCAGTGAGCATATCTGTAATGTATTGAGGTCCTAGGTCATTTAGTGATTTATAGACCAGTAATAATACTTTAAAATCTATTCTGAATGTAACTGGGAGCCAGTGTAAAGACCTAAGGACAGGTGTGATGTGCTCTGATTTCCTGGTTCTGGTCAGAATTATGGCCGCAGCGTTCTGGATGAGCTGCAACTGTCTGACTGTCTTTTTGGGAAGGCCAGTGAGGAGGCCGTTACAGTAATCCACCCTGCTGCTGATAAAAGCATGAACAAGTTTCTCTAAGTCTTCACTGGAAACAAAGCATCTAATTCTTGCAATGTTTTTGAGATGATAGTAAGCTGATTTACTAACTGCTTTGATATGACTATTGAAACTCAGATCTGACTCCAGAGTCACACCAAGATTCTTGACCTTATTTTTTGTTGTTTGACCCTTAGAGTCAAGGTACGCATTCACCTTGAAAACCTCACTCACTTACTCACCTTTCTTCTCTCTAAATAAATCCTAAAATAATCATTCATTAAGTGAATGGAGTAGTGTGAAATTTTAAAGCATCACAACAATACATAAATATAAACACACATAGGACCCTATCATACACCCGGTGCAATAAGATGCAAGACCTGTTTGCCCTGACGTGTTGCTATTTTCAGACCAACGCAACCTTAATTTTTCAGTTTTCCACCACGTTGTTTAAATAACAAATCCATTTGCACCACTTTGTGGACTCATGGGTTTTTCAGTCTAGGAAAAAGGTGTGTTAGGGCGCATTGTTGGCGCGTTGCTATTTTGAGGAACTAAAGTAGACTGCTCAATAGACCAGCTGAGAGCAGCTCTAAAGTCCAACGCAGAGCTCATTAGTTGTGCGCCTCGCTTACACATTGCTTAAAACACTCAGGATGTACAGCAATACGCTGTACGTAAAAACAGAATTTTAGAGCTAACCACAGGACTCAGTCCCGAAATCAGGTGATATTTGGCAGCTCCATTAATGTGGCATGCTGAATGTCCTGTTATAGCCTGGAAAGCAAATGTTTTCAGAGCTCTGAGAAAATCGCTTTGTTACTTTCTTTCCGCTCTCCCCTACTGTAAATTAAAGTGCAACAATATTATTGAACTATATCATATCTTCTTGCACAGAAAATCACATATGGCTTCACTTTTTAAATTCCCATTTGAAACACATGAAATGTGTGGCTTTGCTTTACATGAAAAAAACCTCACACATTTAATGTGTGTATTATATGTTCCGTGTTTTTCAAATGTAATTTTAACAATGCATTGATGAAATTAACAGTTGGATGTGCCAAGACTGTCTTCAGTCAAAAACATTGCAAGAATTACATGCTTTGTTTCCAGTGAAGACTTGTTCATGCTTTTATCACCAGTAGGGTGGATTACTGTAATGACCTTAAAAGACAGTCAGACAGTTGCAGCTCATCCAGAACGCTGTGGCCAGGATTCTGACCAGAACCAGCAAATCAGAGAACATCACACTTGTCTTTAGGTCTTTACACTGGCTCCCAGTTACATTCAGAATCAAAGCAAAGCAGGGTGAATCCGCCTTCAGCTACTACGCCCTCTCTGCTGGAATCAGCATCCAGAAATGATCAGATGTGCTCCAACATTAGGTACATTCAAATTAAGACTGTAAACACATCTGTTTAGCTGTGCCTTTACTGAATGAGCACTGTGCTACGTCCGACAGATCACATTATTGTGTCTTTCGTTTCTTTTTCATTCCTTTAAGACATATTTTTAACTCATTTTAATCTGTTTTTATCTGTTTTTAATCACTCTTGATCTTTGTTTTTTATTTTATTGTACACTTGTCTCTTTTATTCCTGTTTATGTAAAGCACTTTGAATTGCCACTGTGTATGAAATGTGCTATATAAATAAACGTGCCTTGCCATGTGATGCTCATAATATTCTACAGGGAATTGTTTATTTATATGATATTGGAAGGTTGGCTTGTGAATCAGATAATTAAATTTATTGTAAATATCTTACTCAAAAGAATGAATTCACAAATAAAACTAGCATGAAATATAGCTTTGATACTTTATTTTTTTGTTTTTTGCATTTTTGGTGCTCTAAAGAATTATTCCCTGCTCGTATTTATATTACTAAGAAAATGTATATGGAATTATTTGAGTAAAATTAATTTTAAGTAAAACAATCCTTTAATGCAGTTTTATAATGCAATTACAACCAAACCGTTCTTCTAAAAACACCCCTGTGCTACATGTTCATAAAAGCATGTGACCGAATAATTGCACCCCAACTTTGCTTCACCATTCAGTAAAAAAAAAAGGCAGAGCATGTGATATGCAATCTACCCATTAAGACCAATTAAGAAAACCGGTCTGAATTGTATCTGCTGTAACACAGCTCAGTACACAGAGAGGTGATAATGATGTTTTAATTAAATATGGGAGGAAAAGGTCCCAAAATGAAGCTTACAGCTAACCAAGCAGCAGCCATTTGGTAACTGTGCACACAAGACCCGGCCTGTTAATGTCTCCAGTCTCTGTCTGTCTGGGCTCTCTCGCTTTCCTTCAAGCTAAAAGCTCCTCATTAATCAGAGTTAAGTGAGAAAATAAAGGCCCCTACAGCTGGAGGTTAGAAGTACCTGATGTTGCGTTTGTGGCACAGCACATTTTAGTTTGTCTCTCCTTCCATCAGCATTCACAGGAGAAGTGCTCTAGTTTTATTCAGCAGTTATGAATCCTGAGTTTTAGACAAGAATAGAGGAGAATTGATTTTTATTGACAGTGATTTAAAAACAGCACTGTTTAGCAGCTCTCGAGGTTTTAGCATAATATAGACAAATATAAATAGATGCAAGTTAAAGAGTGGTATATAGTGTTGAATAAGGATGTATTACTACACTCAGCTCCCAATTTGATACTATTTATGATATGATTTTTTTAAAGAAAATGAGACAATTTCAAAATGAACAAGTGCCCTTTTATTTTTTGTGAAATTATATTATATTTTGGGAAAAAAACTAATCTAAATGGCCGTTTTTTATGATTCATACTTCTTATTTATTTACATTTTCCAATAGTACCATCAGTTTGCAAATCTTTTAAGTCATTTTTAACATCCCATCTCCACCCCAACAACGTGTCAGAAATAGTCGTACGTTTGCTATCATGAATTTAATAAACAGAAATAAATTAAACAAGCTCAAAAGAAACAAAAACACAGCTTAAAGCAGAATAATGATACTTTTACTATGTCTCACCACAAATACCTCATTCAGCTTCCTCCAAGAATGACAAAACATTTCCCACCTTCTCTGATATGCCTCCAGTTTATAGACTGTATGTCATTTCTAATTTGCACTGTAAAAATTGCTGTAAAATTTACAGTATTAATGGGAATTTTGGTTGCCAGTAATACTGTAAAATTTAGAAGTGCACTGTAAATTAACAATTACAATTGTGCTGTAGTTTTACAGCACAATTGTAATTATTAATTTACAGTGTGCTTCTAAATTTTACAGTATTACTGGCAATTTTTACTGTATTATTGGCTAAATTTACAAGTTCACTGTAAATTAACTATAACCGTCTGTTAATTTACAGTGCACTTGTAAATTTTACAGTATTACTGGCAACCAAAATCGCCAGTAAAACTGTACATTTTACAGCAATTTTTAGTGCAATTTTAAAACAAATTCTAAATCAAATAAAAAGAATACATATAAAATAAGTAGCTTTATTGGAATAAACTAAGACTTTATTTGTGCTTTTCTTAGCTTGGATATTTTGTATAAAGAAAACATGCATATATCTGTTTTTTTTTTGCACAATATACAACATTATTTACAATGTTCCCTGCTCAAGAAAAAAAAAACAGTAGTAGCTTACAAAGTTAAAAATGACAACTAGAGTGGATGTAAATACTGAGGATGCCCCGTCCCGGCCTGTGGTGAATCATTGCATCCCTAGTGGTTAGTGTAAAATATAATGCAAACCACAGTACTGTTTGCAAATAAAAGGAACACACTGCAAAAAATGATTTCCTTGCTTAGAGTTTTTGTTTTGTTTCTTAAATAAAGAAGCAATTTCTAGACAAGTAACAATCCTTGTCTTGTTTTTAGTAATAAAAGGTCAAAATTGAGTGAGTTTTCCCTCAAAACAAGCTAAATAATCTTATTAATAAAATAATAAATAACAATAAATAATTTAGTTTTCAGTTTGAAAAAAGAATATTTCCCATCTAACCCAGTTTAAGAATTTACCTCTTTGACATATTTTTTTGCTTGTTTTAAGGAAAATCTGTAATTTTGAATTATTATTTCTGAATAGAAGACAATATTTGTTACTCATCTAGAAAATGCTTCTTGAGTTAAGAAGTTTTACATATTTAGACTAGAAACAAGACAAAAACTCAAAGTAAGGAAAGCACTTTATGCAGTATAACATAGGGATGTCCAGATTGGATCATGTGATTGGAAATAGGGCCCGATCACGCGTTTCAGACTCGATCGGAACCGGACATTGTCGAATATACATATGTATGTGCATATATATATATATATATATATATATATATATATATATATATATATATATATATATATATATATATATATATATATATATATATATATATATGCGGTCTGGAGGTATTATAAAGTTGATGACGACAACATTGTCATAGCAAACTGTGAGATATGTAAACTTGGGATTGCCTGCTGGGTATTTTAAGTTGAGGTGCTATTTGTTTTGTTAGATTTTATTTATATTTACTGTTGTACTAAAGTCCAAAAGTGAGGATTTTATGTTATTTATTACTTGATTGTTCAAGCTACCTCACAGAAGTGCTCTGTTTGTTAACAGAGTTGTTGAATGTTAAAATAAGGTAAATTAAATAAAAAATAAGGAACATCCTGGATTTGTTTTTTCCCTCTTCTTTGTTCTTTTTGTTATGTGTTATAGAAGTATCGGATCGGATTTCTGTATCGGTAGTTGCTCAAAATCAAATCACTTGCACTCGAGGGCAAACAAACCTGATCAGGACATTCCTAGTGTAACAGGCAATGAGTAATTATTAGAAAATATTGCACACCTAAGGTGGTGATGCGGCCATGGAGCAGATTAATTTCTAATAGCTCAAAAGATGGTTGTCAATTATTCCATTTATATTAACTGTTCAGATGTGTATTTATAGACATTTGTCATGTTTTTGTCCTCAAACCACTTCTGTGTGTAGGACTAGTTTATACACATCTCGTTCAAAGTCTTTTGTTTGAGTAAATTATTCTGCGTAGTGATATAGAACTTTAATGCGGTCAGAACCTGCCTGGAACTACTTTAGCTGTGCGGTTCCCTGAAAGTAATTGCACACCTTAAATGGCTCATCAGCCAATCACAATGAAGCATTCAACATCCCCATAGTATAAATACTATTGATGCTGTGTTACCATCTCATTTCCAGAAAGTGGATTTATAATCTAATGGATATAAAGAGACTTGGAGCTCAGGTGGGAGGGAATCATGGGAGTTTGTCCTTGTGGCGCTGCAGGTGAGAAATCGATTGCTGCAGACCAGGCCGGGTGAACAGATGAGATTGTAAGGTCGGGTCAGGCTGTGTGCTGGAGGTCATGGTTTGTGAGGTGTTTAATAGTGACGCGCAAGTCGCACACGGGTATCTCCTGATGGAGGGTGAAAGTTCAGTGGAGGTGTATGAAATCAAACTGACCACTCACATATATCAATCTCTGAATAGGGCAGCGTGTGAGTGTTTGTAGAATAAACGCTGCATGGAAATGAAACTGTTATAATTTTAATAATACGAGAAATCATCTTTATTCTAGATATATGAAGTGTGTGCTGAAATATATTGTTGAAGTCAATTATTAGCCCTGCTGTGGGCTATAAACACTAGAGCAGTGTTATGTAGAGTTTAAATTTTTAGCCCATTTTTCTTTTTTAAATATTTCCCAAATTATGTTTAACAGAGCAAGGAATTTTTCACAGTAATTCCTATAAAATTTTTTTCTTCTGAAGAAAGTCTTTTAGAAAATAAAGAGAAAAACATTTTAGAAAAACATTTTAAGGTCAAATTATTAGCTTCCTTAAGCAATATTTTTTTGATTGTGTACAGAACAAACCATTGTTATGCAATTACTTGCCTAATTACCCTAACTAAAGCCTTAGTTAAGCCTTTAAATTGCACTTTAAGCTGAATAATAGTGTCTAGAAAAATATCTAGTAAAGGATCATGTACCGTCATCAAGGCAAAGATAAAAGAAATCAGTTATTTGAAATTAGCTATTAAAACTATTATGTTTGGAAATGTGTTGAAAATTATCCACCCAGGGTTATTATTGATACGTACCCCTATAAACATTTCTGGAGATCGTGAAATATGTATAAGGAGGTATGTTTTTTTTTGCTGTTTTTGCGAATCCACCAGAGGCCACTGTGTACGGTATGGTTTTCAAAAGCAATCCAGAAAAAGAAAAGCCCTCGTGGCCCCCTGGTTTTAACCACGTTTTCAGATCTTACATTCTCACCCTGTTATTTTCTTGTTTATTTAATTTTTTTTGCCTTTTGTTTTACCTGCTTTCTGGAACCGTTCTTTACCGGACTCGAACCCTGTCATCGCAGTCAATGTGGCGAGCTACTGGGCAGTCTGGAAAAGCCATCCACATGGAGGTAAGCAGTCATTCGGTAGCACGAAAAGAAACAGAAGTCGTTGGTGGCGTCATATCGGACTGTAGAGTTCATTTTAAAGACAAAATGCAGCCATACGAGGCTCTGGCTACATAATTCACGCTCTCCAGAAATGTACATGGGAGTACGTTTTCACAATGAGCCTGTGTTGGATTTTATGTATACTTACGCAAACTGTTATTAAGTGTCACTAGCTATGTTTCCATCCAAAAATGCAATTAAATTTATGCGCAAAATGGTTTCCATCCAAAATCGTCACTTCCTGATAAACTGGCGCCAAATATCAAAAGTAAATACAGAATTTGCTGCAGCAGGAGAAGCTGCATGACTTGCAATGAACACGTTGTGGCGTTTAAAGGTGTTAATAATTAATTACTAATAATTAATAATATAATAACACTAGTATTGAAATGGTTACAGCGTTTTAGAATTACCAAAACAACATTTTAGATGTTTTACAATGTGCTCAGCCTGCTGGTTTGTCCATTCAAACACATTTTTATCATCACATGATCTCTTATAACAAAATCACATGACCTTTATAATGTGCATACTGGAATTTGTTCAGTATAAGTGTTTCCATCATAGTTTATGCACATCTTTTCCTATTGAATAAAAAGTTTATCTATCTTGGAGAACCGTTTTTTATGTGCATATCCAAAATGCGCATAAAAATAGGTGGATGGAAACATAGCTACTTGCTCAGTTATGTCATTTTAAATGCAAAGATGACATTGTTTGTTATGATAACTAAGCAAATACATCACAACCATCTTCTTCATCTTTGTCATGACAACTTGACATTACGAATACAACGTAACTTGTCATAAATCTGTCATAAACATGATCGTCATAAATATTTTTCACTCATGTTTTCAGTGGAACTAACTATATTTAGATGGTTGGCTGGTGGGCCCCTAATAGTATCTTTGGTGACCCCAAAACTGCATGTTCATTTAAATTATTCTATTAATTTAATTACATTTTTATTTGTTTTTTTAATGTCTTATTTCAATTATCATTTATTTTAATTAATGGTTAATTAATATATATATATATGTGGCACAGTGGTTCAGTGAGCAGCACTGTTGCCTCACAGCAAGAAGGTTGCTGATTTGAGTCCCGGCTGGGTCAGTTGTCATGTCTGTGTGGAGTTTGCATGTTCTCCCTATGTTGGCGTGGGTTTCCTCTGGGTGTTCCGGTTTCCCTCACAGTTCAAAGACATGCGGTATAGGTGAATTGAATAAACTGTATGAGTGTGTATGTGTGAATGAGAGTGTACGAGTGTTTCCCAGTACTTAGTTGCAGCTGGAAGGGAATCCGCTGCGTAAAACATACGCTTGAATAGTTGGCAGTTCATTCCGATGTGGCGACCTCTGAAATAAAGACTAAGCCAAAGGCAAATAAATGTATGAATATGCATGCCTAAATAGCGAGTATAGTTTTTAATAAGGTGTAAATGGATGATGTTAGAAATAAACACTCCATTTAAACAGTTGTTTTTTTCACTTTGTAATGAAGCTGAGATGTGGCTCAGAGGTTAGTGTTAATTTTTGATGTTGAGGTATTTTGACGCTCGCCGCTGCCAGAGATGCAGCAGCAGTAGGATGATTTTGTCTTGTAAAATTATCTTGCTCAAATGAACTCAAACAGCAGAGTATTTTGCACAACAAGCTCCCCTCTAGGCTCTCTGCAATCCACTCCAGGTCATTTTGATCATATTTATTTACATTCACAATATCTGCATTGAAAAACACCTATCAAAATCAAACTACATACAGTATTTGACCTAAAACTACATACAGTATTTGTTGCATGAATTTTCAGGTCACACAAAATTCTTTCATAGAGATGTTTTAAATTCTTTCCAGTGTCTTTCATTCGCACGTAATCTTGTAAAGAGATTTCAAACAACAGCTTAATCTGCTTTGAAAGCAGGGAGGGAGATGGAATAATGCCCTTATTTACAGTTTTTCAAGTTATATTGAGGTTTTCAATTTCTTACATTAATCTGATCATGCATAGGACTTATAGATTTTAAAGGAGTAGATCATCATTTATGTCAATGAGGTTTTGTGTGCATTTCCTGTTTCAGTCAGAGGAGGGCGCTGTTATAGAAGGAGATGGTATTTCGCTTTTCAGTGGTTTATAAAGATAGAAACCATAGTCTTTTTATAGAGTGACTGAAAGAATAGTCATGTAATTAAGGCTGTACTCATTTTGTAGTATTTGTAATTCATGTTCACGGAAACCTCTACATGTAGCATGTTGTTGTTTTCTGCGGTTCATCTGTTATGGTAAATAACATGGACAAACAAGCTCTGTGATTATGCAAATAATGCAATGATTATGCTAATTTGGGAAGAAAGGTCTCGAAAGCTGTGATGAAGTTTTTGCATTATTATTAAAATGATCTGAACCAGTTATATCACATACTATTTGCATTTCTTCTTATTTTGTAGACAAATATTATTATATTATATTATATTATATTATATTATATTATATTATATTATATTATATTATATTATATTATATTATATTATATTATCCCAAAAATATTATTATTAGTCAGATTTAATGTTTAATTTACAATTAATTGTTTTAAGACCATTATAATAATATGGTCGTTTTAAAAAATATATATTTGTTTATGCCTTTTTTATTTTTTATGTTCAGTTTTTCATATTTTTATTTTGCTAGTTCTTAATTTAATTTTGCATCATTTGTTATTTGAATTGTGTGGTTTTAACATTAGTTAATAACCCTGTTATTAACCAGTTTATTAACCAGCAACATACACACAGTTACTATTGTTATATATTACACACAAATGAATAATTTTGCTGCTTGTTCAAACTGCTTATTTAAAATGAGCTGAAACAACACAATTCTTGAGTTTTTTTGGGACAACTTAATTGTTTTATGTTTAAACCATTTGAGGCTTTTAAGTTAACCTAAACTATTTACAAATGTGAGTGGATTGCACACAAAACAATTAAGTTGTCCCCAAAAAACCTTAAGAATTGTGTTGTTTCAACTCATTTTAAATAAGTAGTTTAAACAAGCAGCACAAGTAATTTTTTCAGTGTACATAAAATATTATAATTTGTGGCACAAGAATGTAAAAGTCTTACTGTTTCTGTATTAATTATTAAGGAATTTATGTTTTATTTAGTTTTTGAAGTTTATTTTCATTGGATCTGAAAAGGCCTAAAATCTGTGATGAAAGTTTTGCATTAATACTAAGATGGTCTAATATTAAAAAATATAAGTAAAAAATATATAATCAAATACTTTTTAAATAATTTTTCAATTCATAGTAGCTTTATACAGTAGTTTCCAAAGTGAGGGTCAGGACCCTTTAGGTGGTACACTTGGTGCCTTCCAAAAATCAAATTCATTTATTAAACTATTAGAATTAGCATATTTTATCCATAACCCACAGAAGATAAAAGTAGTAGTTAATAATTACATAAAAAAACAACATGCATGTGTTGTGACCCCTGGGGTGTATACGTTATATTAAAGACACAGCAATGGTGTCATATGCAGCAGATAAATTTTTTGGCGCCAAGTTAAACTCATGTACATTAGAACAAACATAGGCCACAACTGAACATGGAGGATGATCTCTGAGTGGTGTTTTCCAAAGTTAAATGAAAAATAGACTTGGGCTTATTGGTGCACTGTAAACATATCCTGGTTGCATTAAATTCTTTAAGCTGAATCAAATTAACTGTATGAGTCCATTGAACTTAAACCGACTTAAAACAGCTTGCATAACTTATAAAATTAAGTTACAGTAGAACATGATTAACTTAGTTTAATAAGTTACAATGACCTAAAAACATATGTTGTCAAGACAAATCGATCATACATTTTTTTACAGTGTGTGTGTGTTTTACAGTGTGCTGTTGCAAGCATGGTTTGTATATTTATAAGATGATAGTGGGGTTTACGAGTCACTGGCATTGCTATTATGGGGGTCACGGGCTGAAAAGTTTGGGAACCCATGGCTTAATACAGGTTTAAAGTTCAATCTTGTTTCAACTTAATTCATATTTTAGTGTCACTGAGGTATTATTGTCATTTTTCTAAATGTTTATTTACATTTTTATTTTTACATTAATATTTTTTGTGTCTTTGTCATTGTTTATTTTAATTCTTTTAAAATTAATGACTTTACATTTTATTTCAATATTGATTTATTTCAATACATGTCTGCTTTGTTTCATTTCAAGCTTTCATTAATATGTGGCTCAAGCATGAAAGCATTACCTATAGTAATTGTACACAAAATTATGTTCTGATATCTGTGTGTTTACCAACTGCTAGCATGGTATAACTACTGGTACGATGTGACAGAAATCAAATGCAACGTTCATTTGCATATAATGTACATATTTAAACTACCATTAAAACGTCAGACTTCACACAGAATCTAATATTAAACATCCAGCTGCTTTTGAAGCCAGAATCTCCACACGTAGCTTTCACGTTCATCTTTAATTCAGACCAAGAGTCGCACACATTCTATTGTCACAAAGTTTGAGCAAACCCATTTTCACGCCGCTCTGACTTATTCATCGCCAACCAAACGCATATGATCCTGTGCATCAAGTGTGAGGCGCATCAACCCCTTCACCCAAATACATTGGCAAAGCTGGAAATGGAGCTTAATGTCATGCGTCATTGCCTCTAATGGTCAGCAGTGACGATGGCTATAATCAGCTCGGCTCGCGTCCTGATGCTGAAGATGCTCCAGGGGGGACTCTGAAGGTGCCCGTAGATGCTTTAGGGTGGCATGTGAGTGCCCGCTCTGTAGGATGGTGCTCTCGGCGGGCACCGCGGGGCAGGACCTGGTGCTGTCGGATGCAGGCTGGGGCTTGGTGGCAGTGCCATCTGCTGTGGAGCTGATGAAAGATTCAGGGCCTGAGACTCACTCATCTGTTATCGATTATGCTGCAGATGTGGAAGCATCCCATTTGGAGACTGGGGCAAAACTCTGCCAGATTCAGACACATCGGTGTGACATTCGCAATTCATATAG
Source organism: Danio aesculapii (assembly GCF_903798145.1). NCBI lineage: Eukaryota > Metazoa > Chordata > Actinopteri > Cypriniformes > Danionidae > Danio > Danio aesculapii. Next base: position 17,245,546 of record NC_079458.1, read on the forward strand.
AAGAAACTGATATTAGATCATAGCTACTCATGTCACATAAAAGCGGGAGTCGATATATAAACACTCTGGAGGCGCAAGGAATGCTTTTTTAGGATTAAAGGGACTATATGTACAATTGTACAATATCCAAAAACCAACAGAGCAGTGTCATATACAATTGAAGTCAAAATTAGCCCTCCTCTAAATTATTTTTTTGTCACCCAGATGGTGTTTAACCAGCCTGATCTCATGAGGAAACTTAAGTATTTTACATTTTCTCAATTTAGTGGCTTATTCGTATGAATTCAAACGAGTGCAGTCGTACGGAAATGTACGATTTTAAAAAGGAGGCGTGGCACCTAACCCCACCCATAACCCCAATCGTCATTGGGTGATGAGTAAATTGTACTAAATTGTACGAATTAGATCGTACGAATTCATACGAATTAGCCACAAAATCAAAAAGTTACGAATTGCTGTGAGATTTCGTTGGTTTAACAGAGCAAGGAAATTTTCACAGTATTTCCTATAATATTTTTTTTTCTTCTGGAGAAAGTCTTATTTGTTTTATTTCGCCTATAATAAAAGCAGTTTTAAATTGTTTAAAAACCATTTTAAAGTCAAAATTATTAGCCCCCTTAAGCAATATATATATATTTGATTGCTTACAGAACAAACCATCATTACATAATGATATGCCTAATTACCCTAACTTGCCTAGTTTAGCCTTTAAATGTCATTTTAAGCTGAATATTATTATCTTGAAAAATATCTTATATATTTACTGTCATCATGGCAAAGATTAAAGAAGATAGTTATTACAAATGATTTATTAAAACTGTGTTTAGAAATGTGTTAAAAAAAATTTTCCGTTAACACAAATCTGGGAAAAAATATATACAGGGGGGTCGTATAATTCAGGAGGGCTAATAATTCTGACTTCAGCTGTATTTTGCCGACTACTTATGTTATACCAAATGTTTTCAAGAATATTCAAATCCAGAGAAATAAGCGATTTTAACTATAGTAACGTAGACCGTATCCTGTATCGTCATGCTAATAATGTCACACACCTTTGATTTCTGCTTCTGTTTTATAATAAAAAGGAAAACACCAAATATGCTTATCAGATATGTTGTGTTAATTAGACTTCACAGAGCAACATTATGAAAGAACATTTAAAGGTGCTGTAGGTGATCTACCAAAATGCTAACTGGTGAGCATAATAGCTTTGAAACACAGTCCCACCACTTCCGTCCAAAGCCACGCCTCCTGAAACACGAATGCGCGCACGACAGCAGACAACCCACAAGTTCATGTCATTCGCCAGTTAGAAATGTAGTTAGTGGTTGGCTGGCGGCGTGCAGGAATTACACTTATTACTAAGCCTTACTTACATGCTATTTCAGACCGAATATTCAGAGTAGCATGGTAAACAAATTAGGGAGCGCGTCACAGGCCATCATTAATAAAATATGAACCAATGTGACTATAAAATCAACTAGTAAAGCACACTAGACAGAATAGTGCTATTTACTGATGTTTTGTTGTTAAACTAAATAAAAATCTACATTATCGATGCTGTAAAAGGCACCTTATGAAACTGAAAAAGTCACATCAATATATTGCTGGAAGATTTCAGTGGTTGAACAACACTTCTGTGCATATAACCCAGTCATAACACAACACAATCTACATCAGCTTCACGTGACTACAATAGTTGTAAAACACAACATTACCTTTCTAAAAGAAATACTTCAGACATGGTGTCATCCTTCCTCCAGAGTGCAAAAGTAACTCCAATATTGACTCAGGATTTTTAAAAGTTTTGATTCAGCATTCAATTTTACCGCTGTGATCTCATGTGTCTCGTGCACATGAACGTGCGGCGTGCATCCACGTGTGCACACTCTAATGGCTGATCTGCATGAACAGAGATGCACAAATCTACAGTTGTTGACAGTTTGGGCTACATATCAGAATTATGGGAGATGTCGGCCCGATAATATTTAATAAGATGAACATTTTTTAGTTTTATGCCTTTCCCAGAATATAAAATACATATAAATACATTTAGATCATTTACTTTAATCATTACTATTGGAATGTAAAGAGACAAAAAATGTTGTATTGTATATTTAGGATGATAAAACAGCTAAGTTTCTTCCTCACTTCATAATGACCTGAAGAACCTGAAGAGGTGGATTGTGGCATAATAAAAGCTCTGCTACTTTTGTACCATTTTTCGCTTGTCTCTCATCAGAAATTTCTTCAGTGCTCTCATTTAACTTCGACAGCTTTCAGCCTAACTCGACTTCATACTGCCATGATAATAAGCTTTGAATACTTATCATCACTCATCCATAAACATGTTTTCTTGTAGGATATAATAAAGACCTTAACTCCCATGATTCCAGTGAGGCCTTATCAAAATGTGCATTTGTTTGTTGTGAATGCACACCCTCTAGTGGCGGAATTTACATACGGTGCCTTTAAGTACAAGTTCTGTTGACTATGTAATGTTCATTAACACAAAAGTTTCACACTTCCAGTTTCTAATATTTAAATTCAATTAATGAATCAATGAATCAAACAGTCATTCAGTCAGTCTGTCAACAATCAATCAATTAATCAATCTGGTTTACTGTGAATCATTTTATTAAAGTGAATATTAATAATATTACAAAATTGCAAAATTACAAAACTCGTTGAAGAATTATATGGAACGAGTTTAACACATATTTTTTTTTTACATCTCTTCTTTATTTGTAGTATAATTTAGTTGCCAGCATTTGTTCCATGATGGTCAAGAACATAAAATGAGTTTCCAAAAAATAGAAGTAAATAAAAAATTGAAGTAAACTGAAGTAAAAGGGACCAATGCATACAAGTTCAAAATATAACCACAAGATTTAAATGTCATGCAATTTAACATGAACTAAAGAAAAAAAATTAAGTTATAAGTTCCGTGCCCATTTGATCTATTTGTGTTAGATAATAGCTTAGGTTTCTGCATTATATAGTACCAGTTTATGTCCAGTTTATTCCTGCAGCTGTGAATCTTGCTCTCCCAAGACACTTAAAAAAATGTTAATGTATTGATGAGGCTGAAAAAATTGAAACGTCCATCACACTTTTTTTCAAATCAGTCAAAAAAATAAACAAAAACCCTACGCCAAATCCTTCCCCCTCCAAAAAGCTGCATTGACTTCAATAATTAAAGGACAATTTTCAAATGCAATTCTAATTTTTAGACTGAAAAGATTTATTATACAATGGATGACCAAAAAAAAGCAGGTAAAACCTTTCATCCCAGACCAGCTTTGTTTATGTCCAGTTTATTCTATTAGCTGTAAACCTCACTCTCCAAGACACTTTAAAACATATGTAAATGAATTGATGAGACTGAAAAATTGAAAACATTCACAAACGCGCCCCCCCCCCCCCCCACCCCAAATCCTTCCGCCTCCTCCAAAGAGCTGGGTTGACCTCAATAATTAAATGACAAATTTCCAATGCAATTCTAAGTTTCTACCAGACTGAAAAATGTTATTATACAATGGCTGACCAAAAAAATTAAAATAAAAGCAGGTAAAACCTTTCTTCCAGACCTGGGGTGCGTTTCCCAAACAATGAAATAACTCGCCGCTGAACTATCATAGTACGATGCATCATTTGGGAAAATGAGCAAGGAGTGTTTTCCTAAACCGTAGTTTCTCTGCCGCAGATCCATCGTTTGAACCACGTTAGTTATAACGTAAAATGTCCATAATGATGCTCTAAACAGGGTGGAGTAACAACTTCTTTAGAGAAAACCCCATCATTTTTTGCGCAAATTATTTTGTTTTACACAAACACGCATTTAAATTTGATAGTTTTGGTAAAAACATGCACTCGTTTTCCATTGAAAATATTCCGTATAAAATCACTAAGCTAACACATATTCTAATCTCATATATAAATCATATGAATCGTTAATAGTTGTAGGCCTAATTTACAGTGGGCTATTTATTTAGAAATTCTTCTTCTTATTATTATTATTATTTTTATTGTTATTATTAAGTAAGATATTGTTTATTTATTTATAATAAAATAGTTTTTAAAAAGTCTACTTTTACAATTTGACACATTTAAATCACTGCATAAATCCTCTAAACAGCAGGCCCATGTCATATACAGAAACATTTCTTAATAAATAACCTGCTCTAAATTAAAAGCATTAACATATGCTATATATTTTTGTTTTCACAAGCTTTGGAGATGTAATGTAAATTTCGTTTTTAAATAATAGGTCACCTACAGCTTTCGTCATAAGCCACGGCTGTGTTCAAAGTGGCATAAATGTTTTCAAAGTGCACTAGGAAGGGAGCACAATTATCAATATAAAGATTGCTAAAACGTAACTGAAAAAATATCTGAAAGCGAATTACACATAGAGAGATGACTTTTAAAAATCATTTCAAGTTTAAATGTTAGAATGTTCTAATTAAATAGGGCATAGGGGGGATAACGGAATAAAACACAGTTAGGAACTATGCTTCTAACTACAGCTCCAGAGGTGTAGATGCAAGCGTACAAGTTTGTGATGCAGAAACAACAGATTTGGGAAATGCCAAATAATGACGGAACTTGCGACTATAGTTGGCTAAAGATGGTTTTCAGAAACACACCCCAGCTTTGTTTATACATCCAGTGTATTCCTGCGGCTGTGAACCTCACTCTCCATGACACTTGAAACATATGTAAATATATTGATGAGGCTGAAAAAAAAGTGAAACGAACCATCCCACTTTTTTTTCAAATCAGTCAAAATAAAGAAAAACCCCACCCCAAATCCTTCCTCCTCCAAAGAGCTGGGTTGACCTCAATAATTAAAGGACAATTTTCAAATGCAATTCTAATTTTCTACTAGACTGAAAAGCTTTATTATCCAATGGCTGACCAAAAAAAAAAAGCTCCCCTGAATAGTCTCGACTCTTGGGCTTTCACTAAACTGGTCATGAATGCACAAACCATCTGTTTTTCTGGACGTTTGTCAGCGTGAGCGTGGCAGAGGCAGCTGCCGGAGTGGCACTGGACTGAATGATGAACCACACAACCTTTGTTTGCCGTGCGCTGGGCTTTGTGTGGCTTCGAGCTGCGTCCAGTCGCTCCTGCGGGCCTTTCATCGCCTCCACCAGCCCAGCAGAGGACGGACATTGGGCTGCATTGTAGCTGCAAGGAGGGATTTGGGGTATTGTGTGCCTTCCAATCTGTAGCGCAGTGGGCGAAGATGTCGGGCGCCAGAGAAGCTGTGTGTGTGTGCCAATGGGGCAGAGGAGAGAGAGAAAGAGAGAGAGAGAGCGAGAAACCCAGGACAGAGAGACAGGAGGGGGAATATTACACACTTAAAATATAATCATGTCCTGGCAGTCGGGACACAATCTGTCTGCATATTTTCAAATTAAAAAAAGGCCAGCGCTGGGCGGCCCCGGCATATTGGAGCGTAATTTGATTCTTATCATGTGCACATCTCAGTGTCGTTTGTTTATTTGCGATATCGTGTGCTGATTTATTTATTTTGTTTCTTCGTTTGGTTTTCGCCTCGTGTGAAATATCACTTTCATTTTGGATCAGCGTCGAGTAATAAGTGGCCCCCTCGTATAGTGGCCATCGCTGTGACCTAATTGCATAAATTTGCCTCTCTCTGGTACACTTGACCAGAACAAAAAAAAAGCAAAAGCAAAAGGCAACGTGTGATTTGAAGAGACATGATCAACCTGTCTGAGCAGTCTGGGTGAAATAATCTGCTCCATTTCTGAGAAACCTTATAATGATTGTAAATTAAAATGATTGTAATGGGGAATGGACCAACTTAAATCCTTTAGAATGAAAAACAATTATATAGCTGCATGATTTTGGTAAAAAAAAAAAAAACACTGACGTTGCAATATGTGATTTTATTTAGAAATATACACTATAAAAAATACACAATTTCTACACAATCGATTTGTGTTATGACAACATGATGGAATTAAGTTATTTATTTATTTGTGTATGCGAGTATGTATGTTTGTACTTTCATTTTATTTCTTTTATTTCTTTTATTTTAATTTCCAAAATGAATCCTCGTTGCATTTAACAAGTTTACAATGATCATAAAGCTTGTTAAGAAGTTTTTAATGATTAATGAAGGAATTATAACACTTTGTTTTGTTGTTTCATCTTCATTTACATATAGCAGGGTATTTACAGCTTTATATTTCTGTCTGTTCGCATCCCTTTGTGGCCCTGCATAGTCATAAACTGCTGTTACACCTAAAAACACGTTCTTAATCCCTTAGTGCCGCGGCGATGCTACATATGGCAGTAATGGTCCTATTGAAGTGTAACCCACTGTAACTTATTAGTTTTTACACATTTAAGTGGATTAAATGTAGAACAATTAAGTTACTCCCTCAAAAAACTCAAGAATTGTGTTGATTCACCTCATTTTAAGTAAGTAGTTTGAACAACAAACATCATTTTTTAAGTGTACAATGCAAAATATCATGGGTTACACAATTCCTTCATGGTATTTCAACACAAATCGATTAAGTTACCTTAATTGTTTTTACAAATCTAAGTGAATTGAACATAAAACAATTAAGCTGTCTCAAAAGAATCTCAAGAGTTATGTTGACTCGGCTCATTTTAAATAAATAGTTTGAACAAACAGCAAATTAAAATTTTTGAGTGTGTATTGCGATATTCATGAGATTATAACTCTATTAGGAAAGAATTCGTAACTTTACGCCGTGATCATGTAGGGAGTGTGTTTATCATAAAGTATAATAAACAAATTACAAGCATAAATGAATACAATAGAAGAAAGATACTAATTAAATAGATAGCTCTTTGGTTTTCTGGATATTCAGATAGTATGGTAAAATGTTAAATAAATATGTAATGTAATCAAACAATGTAATCAAATGTAAAATGCCACAGTGTAGTCTTCATTGTATTAAATAATAGATTTAATCTTAATTAATTTTAATGTATTGTTCCCAAATGGTTTTAATTAGCTTTAAAAATGTAATTGTCCCTCTTATTTCAATATTAGATTGGGATCCTTCCTTGACAACTGCAGTTTGGATCAAATCCAGACAGTTCAATATGGAATGACTACGGCAAAAAAGGTAATATCGTTGATGTGGAACAAAGAGTGTGCACCTAAATTTGAGACATTGCTTACAGAGTTTTGTAATGTATTACACATGGAATGGTTTAGATATGAGATTGCAGGCAAACCAAAGAAATTGCAAAAAATTTGGAAGCCCTTTTTTGAATGTTTCGAGACTGACCAATGACAACTAAGTTCATGAAGCATAGCAATGTGTACAATATACACATTTTCATAACTGGGTATGTATACGTATTCATATATTCAACAAATTTTTTCCTTTTTTTCTCTTCATTTTTATTAATGATGTATATATGCACATATGCATATATGCTGTAAATGTAATGTACATTGCAGGTATAGATTATTCATATAGGAATATTATTAAGTATTTGTACAGTTGTGGTTGTACATGTGCATATATATATTTATATTTTACATATGTTTAATTTATTATTATTTGCTGGCGTATGGGGATTTAGGGTTTGTTCTTTAAAATGTGAAAATCTCTAAATAAGATATTTTTTTCAAAATGTATTTGTTTAACATAGTAGGGTTAACATTTGCTTGTGTTTTGAACTATATACCGGTTAACAATAATTACTGTATAACCCCAACTCAAAATTGCAGATTCTGTGATATGACTATTACATATTCACACATTGCGATATCAACGCTGAAATGACATTTCTCATATTTCATATTATCTATACACATTTATCAAAAATCATTCAAATCAGTTTTCTTTGAATATTATGAGACCAAAAATGCTATATTTACACTAATATTGTTTTCCACTGTGTCATATCTATACATCTCTAACACAATTTTTTTGGTTTATATATTTTGCATGTAAAATGTTTGCCTGTACTCTTCTCAAAGTGGAATGAGCTCCACCTGACCAGCATTATGAGAATAGTTTGCATGAATGGTTGTTTGGTTGAGCTGGTGAGTCTTTCCTGATTAGCAGTCTTTTGTGTCTCGTCACTGAGCTTCAGTAATTTCTTGTTCCTGCTCATTGGCTTTCATCCTCATTAGCAACCGCTAATAGCTCAGAAGCAATCGATTTAATTGTTATAAAAGATTGTGGTGAAAAACATTAGTTCTCCTGAACGTTTCGTAGCAAAAAAGGAGTTTCCCGGATTTAATTATTAGACATTTCAGAGTGCCAGCGAATGTAAATAATTAAAAAAATAATAATTTTCATGTATAAACAACTCGCATTAAGAAATTGCAAGCTTATATCTCACAATAGCAAAAATCACAAATCTAAAATAAAATTGTCAAATCTTAATAGTTCACAATTGCGAGTGTACAGTAAGTGTAAGAGTGTCTAAGATTGTTGTAAACATACATTTATAAATGTACAAAAAGATTTTTCTTCCCAAAAATTATGGGTTAATTGTATATCTTGACATTTATATTGTATATCTTGACATCTTCCTCACAAATAAAAATGTAAAAATTCTCCTTTGCAAAAAAAGGGGATTTCACAACAACAACAACAACAACAACAACATCATCAACAACAACAACAACAACAACAACAACAACAACAACAACAACAACAACAACAACAATAATAATATAAATAATAATAATAATAATAATTATTATTATTATTATTATTACTATTATTATTATTATTATTATTACTATTATTACTATATTACTATTATTACTATTAGTATTATTATTATTATTATTATTATTATTATTATTATTACTGTTATTATTATTATTACTATTATTATTATTATTATTATTATTATTACTATTATTATTATTATTATTATTATTATTATTATTATTATTATTATTACTACTATTATTATTATTATTATTATGACTATTATTATTATTATTATTATTATTATTATTATTATTATTATTATTATTATTATTATTATTATTATTATTTTAATTCATTTGGGCATACCACAGAATGTGACTCCAGCCCATAACAAAACAAAAAGCCGTGTTTACATTGGCCTAGATAATTGTGTGCGGCCGCTGCTGGTAAAGGAAGGTTTTAGCAGGAAACAGTTGTGTTCTTTCACACAGCGGTTTTCTTTAGCCCGAGGGTCTGAAGGCACCCAGCACCGATGCTATGAGCTTCTCTCCCTCTGAGCGGCGTGTCATGAGTCAGACTCGATTACCGGTGACGGCTTTGTGATGTGGGCAAATTGTCACTAAGGGCAGATCTGGAGCTCCGGCTTTCTCTCGCTGCACTCGGAAGTGAAAGTCAAAGCACCAGAGACCTTGTTAGAGCTAATTCTGTACTCCTGTCTGCGGGACAGACGGGATAGTGTTATATGCCTGCCGTGCATGATGAAGACAATAAACTGTGGAAGGTTTTGCTTTTGGTATGGAATAAAATAAAGGAGCAATTGTGGATTTTCGAAATTCTGAATTTATTAGCATTTTGAGAGTAATCTGAATTATTGTGTCAAGGTATAAAAAAGTAATGTGCAATGAAACTTAAAAAAAATTGAGCTTATATTGTTATTGGAAGTTTGTCATTTTAAAAAAAATATCAAAGAATTGTAAGTTTATATAAAGTAAGACAGATCTGATTTTTCCAGCGTTATCTCATCAGGAAACATAAGTATTTTATGTATTGTCAGAAAAGTGGCTAAAGCCGCCTTTCCACTACACACGACAAATGACAAGCGACAGACCGAACGTCATTCATTTCCAATGGAAAATAGTCCGTGAGCTTCGTTGAGTTCCGATCATCTCCGTAGGCAGGCAGTTTTTTTTCCAGGGGTTTCAGTACAGCGTAACTGCAGTGACCTCTTAATATATATATATATATTTTTTAAAGGGGCATTTTCCAAACACCGACTGCGCCATGCTGATTTTACTTTGTGGTAATGAAACTCCTGGAATTTAGTGCATGCCCATCTCTGTATGCAGAAAATTCTGATTCGATTTGAGTTGCGGATACTGTATGTTGAAATATTTGAACTCCTGCAACTATAGGCCATATGCAACCAGCCGACTGCATGTGATGTATCCCAGTGTTTTCCAAGCAGGTCCGTGTGCGCGAGATGAGAAATAGTATTTTTATTGTTATTTTTGGAATCAGAAAAATATTATTATATTAAAAAAAACATTTCTATTCATAAATGAGTAATAAAAAATATTATTTTTATTTTTATTAATGTTGTCTCCACATTCCTTTCAAACTTTTCAGCGGTCTATAAGTTTCTAGTATTTATTCATTCAACCAGAACGGTGAATAAAGCTCTTGCTTTTGCACTCCTTTATTTTCTTCCATGGTGCACGACAAAACTGAAAATTCTGTACGACTGCCACAAGGGGTGTATTCCGACAGTCTTGTCCGAATGTCATGTGCAGTGGAAAGGCAGCCTAATTCATATGAATTCACACATCGTACAATTTTTTAAAAGGTGTGTCTTCAAACCCCACCCCTAACCCTACCCCTCATTGGGACATGAGCAAATCTTACTAAAATGTATGAATGATATTGCACTAATGAATCCGAATTAGCAGTGTTAAGCCGCATTTCCACTGCACACAACAAATGACAAGCGACAGATCAGAGGTCATTCATTTCCAATAGAGAGTAGTCCGTGAGCTGTGTGGGGTTCTGATCAACTCCGTATGTGTAAAATTTGGATTTGATTTGAGCTGCGGATACGTTGAAATATTTGAACTCTTGTTACTAGACCGTATGCGACCAACTGAAAATACTTTTAGTGCTTTAGTGGTAATGCTTTAATATTACTTTTCTAAGTAACGAGTAATGCATTTCTTTAAAAAATTAAGTAATAATATTTGAGTTACTTTTTAAAAACTATAATGCAAGTTACATTTTATTTTGCCGAATTATTAAATTCAAATTAACTTAGTCACGCACTCAATGAGAGAATGCCTTCATTATTTTCAACGCATCGATGGACAGGGATTTTACGTAACTAATAAGTCAGAAATTAGCAGACACATCTCTTTACCTTTCAATAATCTGTAATTACGGCATGTATAGCTCTGGGGTCAGGCAGTTCTCCGAAAATAACATTGCCATAAATTATTATTATATATTATTATTATTTATTTTTATGCATTTTTTAAAGTAAATGAAGGTTTAGTTATACAGTGCATTGTTGAATGCAGAGCTCCTCTGTTTAAAAACAGAAGAAAAAACACTTTAAGTTGTGAGAGATCAAGCCTCAGCAAAGTTAAAGAAAAGTAACACAATAGGAGCTCAAAATTAACATAACTCATTACTTACGATAAAAAGTAATTAAGTAACACAACTAGTGACTTTTTTGGGGAGTTACTCAATATTGTAATGTGTTACTTTCAAAAGTAATGAAAAATCGTTCCCCAACACTGCGAATTAGCCACTAAATCAAAAAGTTACAAACTGCCGTTAGATAGCGGTGACTTTTTCTGAAAGTTCTTTTTATAGAATTGCTAGAGTCTGATACTCTCTCTTGAATATACTTAGAAATTAGTTTTTAAGAGCAGATGGCACTGTATACTTACAGTGACCACTTGAAGCTAAAATAATCATTAATAATCATAAAAATTTATGTTTTAAGCAAATTACAGGTGTTCATTGTAAGCTGGAATTGTAAGTGCTCTTCTTCATGAGCGTTTGAGTTTACATTTAAAAATGAGCCCAGAGCACCATCTGGGGTTAAAAACTAAGCTCAGAATCGACCAAATAAGGATGGTTGTATAAAATATCATAATTGACAGAATCGATTTCTCGATTTTTTTTATCTCAACAGCTCTAATTGTTAGAACTTTGATAAAGGAATAATAGATAAAAAGCAAATTGTGATTGTGACTTTTATCAAAGTCCCTTTAAGGCAAGTCATTTCACTCGGCGGCCATCTTTGAAACGCTTCTCGGGCAGTATGCTCAGGCAATAAGTTTGAATGGGGAAACATCAATTTCTCCGAAACTACTTGCCAAGCTTACGATTACATTTCATATTATGAATAACCAATAAAATTAAACAATAACTGTTTATTTAGTTTAATTTCTAAATGTTCGCATCACACAAAATAAAGAAACTCACGAGTGCAGAAAGTCACGTCTGGTTTGAGCCCCTCTCCTGGAGAATAAGGTATATGCGGAAGTATGTGGAAGGACTTTTAATTTGTCAGTTACCTGGGTCAAACGCTTTCGGTGTACTGTATGCAGTTACAAAAGCGGCGCGTTTAGGGTCTGTTTTCTTTAAAAATCAGCGATTTCCACTGGCTGAGTGATATCTGATATAAAGTGAGTCTCAGAATGTACAAGAAGCACTGCATTAAATTACATTTTTCCCTGCCATGTCTTTAAAATTTGAACATTTATTTTACCCCAGGATATTCAATGGTGCTTCTGCGCCAGTCTGCTAATTCTGATGGGCACGTGCGTTTAAATGGCTTTTTATCTCATTTTACGCTTGAGCAATTAAATGAATGCCAAAGACTAAATAACTGAAAAAAGTCACATTAACTGTTCACCTGAAGTTTATCGGTATGGGAAGAAACACTAGCTCTGCATATACCCTGTTATCATACTATAGCGATTGCTGATTGGCTCCTGTACTAGAAGGTGGACTTTATTTGCCATATAGCGATCACTGATTGGCTCCTGTTCTAGAAGGCGGAGCTTCATTCATCATATCGACAGTTACACTTTTCCCCATTTAAAGGTATACGAGTGACATGGCTTGTGTATTCTATAGACTTTGCTTTTATCTAACAATTTGTAATTGTGACAATTGAGGGTCATACATGTGAAAAAAGAGTTTATATCTAAAATTTCAAGTTTTGTAGAGAATGTTCATATGTCGTCACAATTTTGTATAGTAAAAAGGCTGACTTTTGACAGCTGTGACAAAGAATAAAAAAAAAGTTTTTTATTTGCATTACTGCAACTTTTATGTAACTATTTGCAATTTTGAGATTATGTTTTTCTATTCCAATTTTTCTTCCTCAGTATTGTGAGGCAAAAAGTCTGAATTCAGATGTAAACTTAAGAAATATATAAGATAATAATCATAAGATAATAAATGTAAGATATAATAGATGTAAGATAAAAACTTGAAATTGTGTCTAATAGTTGTTATGCTAAATTATATATTACTATTACTACTATATTATTATATTTATAAATTACTACTATATATATTATATATTACTACTACTATATTATTATATTTTACAACTAAGTCTGGTGAAGAGCCTGGTTTCTCTCAAGGTTTTTTCTTTCACTTTTGTCAATTGGTGAAGTTTATTCCTCGCCGATGTCGCCACTTGCTTGCATGGTTCAGGACATGTGGAGCTGCGCATTAATGGATTTGCTTTTAAGTGTTTGGACTCTTAGCAGTGAAAATTAAATGACACTGAACTGAACTAAACTGAAATTAAACTGGACTGACACAGTTTCAATCTACTATAATCTTCTATGTTAAGCTACTTTGACACAATCTACATTGTAAAAGCACTATAGAAATAAAGATGAATTGAATTGAATTAAGTTATTAACTCCGCATGTATCTGAATTGTGCGTTCATATCTTCTTATTATAGAAAATTAACAATTAGAACCAAATTTGAATTTTTTATTTTGAATTTAGTCAGACCGCATAGATTTACCTTGATTTTACATTGTTACATCTCTTTTGTGCAATCATGCTTCAACGGTCTCAAAGACTTCTCTTCTCAAAATTTTATGTCTCACAGGTCAGACTTTTTTCTTATAAATGTTACCAATTTTCAGAATAATTTCAAGCATTTAATGTATCTCAACTTTCCAGATGGTGAGTTATTTAAACATTTTGAGTTACAAACTCGCAGCAAGACTTATCTTTCCATAATTATGAGTCTGCGTCTCAATATTGCCTGTTTTAAACCATTTTTATTCAGTTGCAGAAATGAGCATCCAAACATTTAAAAAATCATTAAAATATTGATTTAGAAACAGCTGTTTGAGTCATTTTCAGCCTGAAACTAATAGTCCTGTATTGTGAGCCATTCATTGTGATTCAAATCTTCAATAGACTTCTAGTCACTCATTGGGGATGTGCTGCTTTGTCTCAAACTTTAAAAGCGCACAAAAGCCTCAGTGATTATTGAGTGCCCTGCTTTTTTAACGGTTACTGGGCCGTGTTACTCTGAGCATAAGCTTTTGACTTCAGTTGGGGCCAGCGAAACATATGGAGAGCTAAATAAAATTCAGATCAAGCACAATGATCCCAGCAAACCCTTTGTTATGCCACGTCCCCCCATGAAAGACAGTGGGAGGAGAAGAGACTTAGATACTTATAATGAGCTCGTGAGGCATGAGCAAATGAATGTATAGCTCGATAATGTGGCCTTTTTTTGAGCTGGGGAAGTTTGACGGTTGAGGGTTTTGAGGCTTCATTTGCCACCCCGTGTTGTCCTGTAATCAATGACAGTGACACTTGACAGATTGTCCAAGCTTGCGTCCTTTGTCGGAGACTGGTGAAGTGAAAAGGCTTGGGAAGTAGCCAATGAATAAAGATGTTTAAAGCCAATAAATAAAGCTTATAAGGCTATCGGTGCGAGCAGTGCAGGGAAAAAGCTTTCTTTCACACCAAAAAAAAAAACAAAAAAAAAAATCTGCCACCTCTGAAGGACTTGTGAAGCCGAAGGCGTCTTATTGCTCAATCAAACAGATTAAGTCAGTCAGACAAGCAGCAATCTGTCCTTTTCAATAAAGTTACTTTTGTCATGTGGGATCTCACAGGCTTGCATACATCAAATATTTATTTATTTATTTATTTATTTATTTATTTATTTATTTATTTATTTATTTATTATTAATTAATATATTTACTTATTTGTTTATTTACTTATTAATTAATTCATTTGTTTATTTATTTACTTATTTATTTGTTTATTTACTTATTTGTTTATTTACTCATTTATTTGTTTGTTTGTTTATTTAGCTAAAATATATCAGTTTACCTATAATATTTATATATAGTTCATATTATTTTATATCATAAATAAAATATAAAATTAGCTGACAGCAATTGTCCCATTTAACTGTTGATTTATATATTCTAATCTTAGTTAGTCGAAAAATGTGCTGTTTATTTTCTCACCCTCCGGCCAACCATAGATGTGTGAATTTATTTCTTCATCGGAATATTAAATAAGTTGTTTTAAAATCCATAATACAGCCAAATAAAAATCTATATCTGCGGCACCTGACAATTAGTTACATCTAGAATGACAAGTAAATTAACAGCAAATGTTAAATTTTTGAGTGAACTATCTCTTAAACGCAATGTCCACTCAGCCACTCAATGTGATTTGTTGTTTACTAATAGCAGCATGTTGTCTTTTAAAGCAGTTGCGACCCAATAATGAGGACATCTGTTTTCATATGGCGCTTGACGCGTAGCACCAGAAATTTGATGTCATCCTGTCCAAACTTGTACATTGCTGGCAGATACTATTAGATGCTCTGATTGGATCTGACAAGTCACTGACAGCTCTGGATGTGAGGAGGGCGCATGACAAAGGGCAAGAAAAGGCTGAGCGGATGTCAGCTGGAGTCCACTACTACTCGCCGGTCCTTGCAACCCCCAACACCCTGAATTTGTACCCCATCACCCCATTGCTGACCTCCGGGACTGACCTCCTATCCACATAAGCTGTCAGCATTGTCGCAAATCCCTATATTGAAGCTGTGGTGAATGACTCCGCCCACCTTGATAATAAACCACGCTCATTTGCCAAGGTGTAAAATTCTCCAGTAATTCCATTAAAGGAACACTCTTTTTTGAAAATACGATCATTTTATAATTTTCCTCAAGTTATGATATCTGGGTCTGGCAGGAGCACTTTTAGCTCAGCTTAGCTTAGCATAGATCATTGATTTGCATTATATCATTAGCATCTTGCTCTAAAATGACCAAAAACTTTCAATAATGTCATTGCACCTGCTACAGTCATGGTATGGCAACAAAGTTCCTTGATTATTACGCTGGAATAAGAGTTTAGTTCCCAGTTATACTGACCTAGAAAATAGCAACTTCTCATTTTCTGTCAGTCTTAGTACACAAAGGCTGTTTCTCAATTCCAAGAACGCAGAGAACAGACTTGCGTTCTTGTGGAGTCCGGTCTTGCCAGGTGTCCTCGAAAGAACGAATTCGGGAGACCACGAGAACAGAGAACGTGTCCTGTGAGAAATGAGATGCTGCGTTCTTCCTGATGGTCACGTGACCTTCACGTGTTTTTAATGGAAAATTATTTAAACATTACAGCATTCGTACAATGATTTATTTTTTTTCCCCTTTGAAAATATATACTATGCATAAAAACATTATAAATATACATTGCACAATATAAATAAAACAGATTTTAATACAGAATTTTATGTGTTTATTCCTTTATTAAGATGTCCATGGTAAAGTTTACTTTGATTGTTTCATTTAGGGAAACTCCTGAGGTAAATAATTGATATCTCTGAACTTTAATAATAAATCTAAATAAAATGCTGCGCTTCCCACCTCCAGTCGCAATGACTTCTGGGACTTCTAGAGAAAGATCGGTGCTCAAGTCTGCATCGGTGCGTCCTTGATATCAAGAACATATCCGGGAAGTTTCACGTGTCCTCCGTTCTTGCGGTCTTGAGTATTGAAACTGAACTTTGGCAGCTGACGGTGACGTTACACGAGAACACAAGACCGCTGAAGAATGCATATTGAGAAACAGCCAATGTAACTTCAGAAGAGCCAAGCTATAAATCAGAGAATTATCAAAACTCTTTGGTCATTTTTATTGAAATGAAGCTAATGGTCTAATCCGTTTCAATGATCTTTGCTAAGCTAAGCTAAAAGTGCTTCCTGGGAATCTACTGAATGGATTCAAAGATGGTAAAACCAAATTGTAGGGGAGTTGAGCCTAAAATGCTTTTTTTTTTAAGGTAGAGTGTTCCTTTAAAATATTTTTACAGGTGTGCTATGAGATTAATAGGATCATGCTATGCTTTTAGGATTATCATCTTTCTTTAGTTTATTCTTGTTTTTTGCATGAAAAGATCTGGAACGGTACAAAGTACAAAGCCCATTTCAAAGGCTCCAAGCAAGTTTCTGAATTCCCTTAAAGAGATAGTTCAGTCAAATGTTACAATTCTGAGGTATAACTTTATTTTGATGGTCCCTTTAACACATTTTGATGAATTTAAGTTACATTGCATCTACATGCCGACTAATTCTTAATAGATTATTAGTAGACTATTAGGTTGGGGTTAGGGTTATGGTTAGTGTAAGTTGACTTGCAAAGTTTCTTATAGTCAGTTAAATGCCTGTTGAAGGAGTGGTATCAGCAGATATTAAGCAGACCGTCTACTAATACTCAAATGAGAAGTAATTGGCATGTTGTTGCAATGTAACATTTAGTCAACAAAATGTTCAATAGGGACCCTCATATATAGACTTTTATGTTCAACAGAAGAAAGAAACTCTAACAGGTTTGAATCCACTTCAGAGTAATTAAATGCATTTATATGTTTTGGGTGAACTGTCCTTTTAAATGCCTTGCCGTTTTCTTCTGTACACATCTCAGTAGAGTTGATTAAGTTGTGTTTGCAGGGTATCGTTTTAGTATGAGCAGACCTAGATTAAGTACACTTAACATAATTAGGCTATAACAAACCTAAAGGCAACTTCACAGACATAACCAACATAATTTGATCTTTTTTTTGTCTTTTAATAGAACTTTCTGTGTATTTGATAGTTGACACAAAATAGAACTTAATTTAATATTCACATGATGTCTGAAAATTGGCTTTGTATCGTTGCACTTTTAAACCATATATGAGGAGTTTAAACTGACAAGGCTTAAAAATACATGTCAACATTTTGTTTGTTGTTACAAGAGTAACCGATGCACATGGTGTAAAAGCGCACGTTATGATTTTGTCAAGTATGTAGCGATCCTAGATTAGCATCTATGTTGATCCTGGAACATCATTTTTGTTGGAAAATGTAATCCATGCCTATCCCCTACCCCTAAACCCAATCATAACTGTAAATTATTACCAAAATAAGAGTGGAATAATAGCTGGATAACAATCATGTAGAAGTGCATAAACCTAAGCATGAGTCTAAACTCTAAATCTAAATTTTGATTGGCTGATTGGAATGTCGTTCCAGGATCAACATAGATGTTAATTCAGGAACATGTCCTACTTGGTGAAATCAGGTTGGCGGTGTAAAAACACCACAAATGAGGTGTGGATCAACTCATTTGCATTCAAAGAGACACACAAAAACATTGTGATTTGATTCTTGCTCAAAAGGTGGGTGTTTAAATGGTATAAATATGATACACAAAATTTTTTGAGATACTTGAGAGTTTCTATATAAAATTTTTGCATGACCTCTTATTTTTGTTTATGGAATATGGTGTAATTTAATGTGGATTTATGCCATACTTAACGTGATATTCTCTAGAAAAGGGCTGTTATGCAAGTGGTGCCATTAGTCAATTTCAGCAGGCAGACATAGCTAATCTATTTTATTATTTAATCATAGTTTACCATTCTGGAATCTCTTTTATTGTCTGCTTTTGTGTTCCAAGATTCACAAATGCTTCATTTCCAAGATTGGCTCTGGCTTTGGCAACATCTTGCCAATTCATGCACAAATTTTTGGCCAATTTTTACACTAAACTTGGCAAGCGGCAGTGCTCTGTAAATTAATAGCGTAGTGGCCATGTGTAGTTTAAAATAAATGAGTCTTTATTTATGTCTCTAATATTTTATCTCAGTATAGACCAACAATTGGAACCATTTTTGTTTTTAATCTTGCATTTCATCACATAAAGCTCTTTAGCATGAAAACCCCAAAACCTTAGTTTACAAATGGTGATCTTAAAGCTCGAATAATAGATTTTGTGAAAAGTATAGATTTTTTTTACCCACATATCATATTAGCATGATGTTAATGTCACGGCAATAAATCCATGAAACAGTTTTGTATCGAATTCAGTGCACAAAGAGTACAGATTTTATCAGAGCCACATGTATCAAGGGCCAAAACACAGGGCTGCAGTGTCTCTTGACAATGTGTGGAGCAGATTTTTGGCTCTCAATTATCGTTAGCACCTTTTTGTCCCCTGTCAAAAATGAAATTATTCAGTAAAAAGATGATTCACTTGGGGAGGGAGGGTGGACATTCTGATGAAAAGCCAAATTCAATGAAATATCACAAACAAATCTGATGTATAGCAAACACTTATTATGGATTTATACCCACATCTACAACTAGCAAAAACATTGATCACAATTTGCTAATTAAACTAGTGATGGAAAGTTTAGTTGATTTTACTGACTCTGACTTTTGAGTTTCATTCAGTGAGATAAATAAATCTTTTTTTTCAAGTAATTTCATTCATCTTGCTAAAATATCATTAAATGTTAGAGTTGCTTTCAAACACTTCTACAACTAGCTCAAATGGTGATCACAATTGGCAAATTGTACTAGTGATTGGAAGATTGTTTCATTTTACATTGAGATAAACAAATCTGTTTTTAAATAATTTGGTTCATTTGTTCAGTTGGCGATGGCGCCACCGTGTTATGTTTATACATGTTGCCATGAATTCTTATTATAAGCAATGCTTATTTAGCACATTGTTTAGGCTGAATTTGATCATGCTTATAGGCACCTGCTTCGAATGTTATCACACGATTGAATAGGTTTTATCAGTGGCTATCAGCTAATAGATATGCGCCAGTAGGGGCCTTCTGCCCCTACTGGTAGGCTCAGTAGGCTGTTATCATACATCCACATGGATAATTAGCTATACTAACAGAGAAGACTCCAGATCCAGATCTGTTTGTACATTACTGTGATGGTTGTGTTTAGGGTTGAGGTAGGGGCAGACGTTACTAAAAAACAATTAATGGAAAATAATAATAAATAATATAATAATTCTCTGTAACTTCCGGCCTCAGTCGTATGTGATCTATAGCTGATTAACCGTGTGGATGGATAATAACAGCATTCTTAGCCTACCAGTAGGTGCAGAAGGCAACTCAGACTCATTCTGATTACACACCCCTATATACATTTCTGGAGAGCACCAAATATTTCCCAGGAGCTACGTTTTTTTTGCAGTTTTTGTTTTCACGAATCCGCCAGAGGCCGCTGTGTACGCTTTTTCAGCTCTCAAAATTCTCTCGCGAGCACTTATGAATGACCGACTCACTGACGGATTGACTGACCCACCCTCCCCCTTCTCTAAACCCAACCAATAGTGTTTTAAAAAGCACCGATTGATCACTTTCCTAAATCTCTCACCTGATTTTTACCACATTTTCAGATTTTAGATATTCTCACCCTGTTATTTACTTGTTTATTTTATTTTTTAGCTTTAGTTTTTGTCTTACTGAAAATGTTCTTCACCGGACTTGAACCCCATTGGCGTGGGCAACTCCGCTCTGCGTCTCAAGTCCGTCAATGTACATGTTGAGCTACTGGACAAACTGATAACAGCGCAAAAAGCTGTGGACACGGAGGTAAGCGGTCAGCTGGTAAGCGTGAAAATGTACGCCGTCATGCTGCCCTGTAGCATTCGTTTTAAAGATGAAATGCAGCCATACGTACTTCTGGCATACATAATTCAAGATCTCCAGAAATGTATATAAAGCTACGTTTTCAGAATGAGCCTATGTTGGCAGAAGGCCCCTACTGTGCCATATCTATCAGCTGATAACCACTGATAACGCCCATTCAATCGAGTGATAACATTCGAATCTGCTCTTATAGGAGTATGTTGCAATTAAAAAAAAAGACTTTCATATTAGTAACTCAGACTTACCATAACATCCGTTTACTGCTACTCTCTGATGATTGAAGTGCTTGTTTTATCCTCACTCGTAAGTTTTTGTTAGTATTTGCATATAGTTTTATGAATGGGCATGTCATTATTTGCTGTGTTTTAATATTAAGATTTGGCAACGTGTAACTTGATATTTTGCAGCAAGCATACAAAAGAGAAACATAGTTTGTTACAGAATGTGTTTGTGTCTCTATATTTTAGTATTTTGTTTTGTCAGCAAAGTGGCGTCAGTGGGAATCAAAAATATGCTTAAAGGGATAGTTCTCCCAAAACTGAAAATTCTGCCATCCTTTTCTCGCCCTTTGTTTTTTAACCATGAATTTCATACAACATGAAGCTCTTTAGCATGAAGCCCCCAAAACCTTAGTTTTCAAATGGTGAACACGAATAATACATTTAGAGAATATTACAGATTTTTTCCCCCACATCTTATTAGCATGATGCTAATGTGGTGGAAAAAATGCACAAAACAATTTGTATCTAATTCAATGCATAGAGATTACAGATCTTATCAGAGAGAGAAAAAAAGGGAAAACATGGGGGTCAATAGTTAAGTGCTACCAGCTTTCTTCAGAATATCTTCGTTTGTGTTCAAATAGTAAGTAAATAGGTTAATAGTGAGTATATACATTTTTTTAGGTGAACTATCCCTTTAAATTATAACAAATCTTTACTTTTTTGATTGGACTTTAAACATGTCATATTTACAGATATTTGTAATGCATAATGTGTTTATATAACTTTGCAGGGAATTTAGTTCAGAGGTTATTACTTCTGGCCTTTGTTGTGTGCTTGACCCTCAAATCTCTCTAGGATCAGGTTAGATCAGGTAGACACTGGCCTGCCATGTGCTGTTTGACCTGCGGTGGTGAGATTGGCGTCTCAGTGCTACAGGGGTGCCCTTCACTCCCCGCTGTGTCGGACACATAAATGACCCAGGCCTCATCTCATCAGATAATAACATCCTTTACAATTATAATAACAGCCCCTGAATACGATTACACGTTGACTTCTTGTTTTATCCTTGTTGACTCAGTGTTTTATCTTACCCTCATAATTAGTGGTTATACAGACTTATATTGAAGAATTTTGAGGATTGAGGTTTTAAATTGAACTGGATATGGATTGTAATTTATCCAAGATGACTTTTACTTACATTGACTGTATACAATTTGTGTGTTTATTGCACACAAACTTCATCTCAGTGCTTCTTATCAGTGCCACGCTATAGTAAACTGAATGAATTTAATCCTTCCAGCTTTGTTTGTGCTACAGGGAAAATTACATGAAATATTATTATTTTTTGAACAATGGAAGAAACAGATGGTGTTGATTACTGAAGAGTTTTCAAAAGAAATTGGCCATCAGGTAGTCACTTAAATGACAAAGCCTTTTAAGAGCTTGAAAACACCCATACATTTTTTTCTGAGCTGAGTAAACTGAGATTTGAGGGTCAAACACCCAACAAAGGCCAGATTTCTTCTGAAGTAATAACCTCTGAACTAAATTCCCTGCAAAAGTTCATATAAACACATTATGCACTACATATCTCCATAAATATGATGTGTCTAAAGGGACCATCCAACCAAAAAAAGTACAAATTTGCCATAATTTAAAGGGATAGTTCACCCAGAAATGGAAAACACTCACACACTGCTCACACACATACTGTACACACACCAAAGCAACTATTTGAGCATTCATTCATTTTCTTGTCTGCTTAGCCCCTTTATTAATCAGGGGTCGCCACAGCGGAATGAACCGCCAACTTATCCAGCAGATATTTCATGCAGCGGATGGCCTTCCAACCGCAATCCATCACTAGGAAACACCCATACACTCTCATTCACACACATACACTAGACAATTTAGCTTATCCAATTCACCTATTCCACATGTCTCTGGACGGCAAACCGGAGCACCCGGAGGAAACCCACACAAACATTGGGAAACATGCAAACTCCACAAAGAAATGCTAACTGATCCAGCTGAGGCTCTAACCAGCACCCTTCTTGCTGTGAGGCAACAGCACTACCCACTGTGTCACCGCACCGCCCAGTAATACAGCATTTTAGTTAATACAGTATATTACAGCATTTTTTGTTGTTTTGGGAGTTCTGAATAGGGGTTATTTTAATAGCATTGTAATAGGTTTGCAAAACTTAAAAAAATGCTAAGGAAAACACTTGGGTATTAATTTTCCTAGTTTCACATATGAACACTTATCTGTAATGAAATTGAAAATTAATGAATGCATAGTAAAATGAAATAAATAGCATTAATATATTAGATTTTATTTATGAAATACTCATATACATTTTTTTTCAAAACAAATTAGTTTTGTCATTATTATTAATGTGATTTAATCTACATAATTTATTATTTCATACAGTATTTTAATATTTAAACAATACAATTTCATTTTTTAAATCTGTTGAGGTTTCGCTGAACATCTGTCACACACATGAGACTGCAAAACCCAAGAAAATCTCCTGCAACAGTGATTTTACTCCACATTGTCTTTATGTCAAAGGAGCAGTGATGCCTCATACAAGCTGCAGGCCAGATCTGCCAGTCTAAACCATGATATGACCACCTGAAGACCCGCAAAGCCAAACTTTACCAGAACATGTCACTGCAAGTACAAACATGATGCATGCGTTTCAGTCTGACAGATGGACAACCTTTGATTCACTTGCCTGCCAACCAAAGTAAACACAAAGTGACTCCGTGTAATCCAGCCTGACCACGAGAAGCATGTGTTTTCACGATTACAGTCTGACCTGTGGCATTTTGCTTTAACATAATGGGAAATAACCACTCGACCTATTTTATTTGCCGCCTGGTTTGCATTCCATCAGCAGTTTTCCTCGTGACATTGCGGTTTTACAGTCAATCACCCCTGAATTTACGGCTTATTCTTAAATTAACCACGTTGTCTCAAACGCTCCTGTGTTCTGTTTAGCCATTGATACAAAAGCATTGATTCTCTACCGCAGTTCTGGCTATGAAAATTATAATACGGAACAAAGATTAGAGGGAAATTATTATAGCCTGAAGGCATTTACCCAGAGATGGTAGGCAGAGAGGAATAAAAAAAAAAGAAAAGCCCTCAGTCCAAGAATAATGATAATCCATTTGGTTGGGCACGCGTGGTATTATTGCTGTACATTATGTATGTTCCATTTATACTACTACACACGCCACAGCCATGCTGACAGATAGGTAATTACTCTCTGCGCCAATGAACACTTATCAGCCCCACTGCTGTTTATTGCCAAAATGAAGAGCACTTGTCTGTCAAGGTCACTGCCTTGTACGTCCTCTTTAATAGTTCTTTCTTCACAGTTGTTGAACTTTGCATGCGAGCACTTTAAGTGGCAGGACGGCGGTGCCCTTACGAGAGCTCTGCCTCTCTCCAGGGAGAAATCGCTTTATTAATCGCCGTTTCAAGGCTCTTTGAAGATTTTCTATAGTATATTGATAAAATGAGGATGAAAAATGTGAAGATCCTGTCAGAGCAGAGATATTAAAAATATTAGGGGTGCAACGATACCCTCAAGTCACGATTTGATATGCATTTTGATACTGAACTCACGATACGATATTATCTTGATATTTTATGCTATGAAAAAAAGAGTTTAATAGTAGTATTATTATAGTTATTTCTCAACTGAACTTTTTAAAATTGGATTTATAAATTTTTTTTAAGGTAACTGGTTGCAAACAATTTATATGGGCTGAATTTAAGCAAACAAATGAAATTGAACATTACTAAATTAAATTGATTTGTTTAAATTTAGCTCATATTGTCAGGATTCTGCCACTCTGGTCTTGTTAATTCTTGTTTTGGTGACAGAGTCCAGACACTAGTCCTGTCATGTCTTGTATGTTGTCCTCAGCTTGAATTTTCTCCCATTTTCTCCTCATTTTCTGTCATTAGCTATATTTCCATCCAAAAATGCGAATTATGCACAAAACTGGATTATCGCATAAAAGATGAGGCAATAAAGCAGCTTTTCCATCCAATGAGTCAAATTGAACAAAATCGTCACCTGATTAACTGGCGCCAAACATTAACAGTAAAAACAGAATTTGCTGCGTGAAGCTGCGTGAATCTTAACCCATTATTAGTTTATTATATTCATCTGTTTGTGTATTAATTATTTCTGCTTATATTCTCCTCATGTCTGCTGTCCTGTGCCAGTTCGTCGTTGATTATTTCCTTGTCCTGTTGTGTTGTGTCCAGCCCTGTCCAGCCCTGCTCTTTGCTGCCAGCCCAGTTAGTTTTTTTTTTGTTTTGTTTTGTTTTGTTAATGTTTTCCTCCTCAGGGTGGTTTTTGTTGTCTTTTTGTTTTATTTTATAAATAAACCCATGTTTTTGTCCTGCTCTTGAGTCCTCCATACCACCAACCGTGACACATATAAATTGTTTGTGACCAGTTACCTTAAAAATGTACTAAATCCAATGAATATTTTTTTTCAGTAATATGTAACAAAAATGTATATTATAATATGTAGGCTGTTGGTTAAAATGTGAAATTTTCATCCTCTCTCTCTCTCTGTGATAAACATACCTCCAATTGCATTAGCTGATGTGTGATTTCATGGCCACAAAACATCATTATGCAAAGTAGTACATGAAGTATGAATTAGCACATTGACATTTTTGTGTGAATTCCTCCTTCTAGATACAGTAAGCTCACTCTTGCGAGTCTTATTGTTTATCCCAGCGATATGCATTTGCGCATTTTTATTTTGCGATTGGTATTAAAATATATTGTTACACCCCAGATTTTTATGTGAATGTCCAACATAGGCTCATTCTGAAAACATAGTCCTATACGTTTCTGGAGATTGCAAATTATGTAGCCAGAGGTACGTATGGCTGCATTTCGTCTTCAAAAGGAGCGCTACGGGGCAGTATGACGCCATTCCTTTTCATGCTTACCAGCTGACTGCTTACTTACATGTAGATGGCTTTTCCGCTGTTACTAGTTTATCTGGTATAGCTCAAAATGTATGTTGATGGACTTGAGACGCAGAGAGAAGTTGACCGCGACAATGGGGTTCAAGTCTGGTGAAGAACAGTTGCAGAAAGCAGGTAAAAAAATTAAAAATAAAATAAAATAAATTAAACAAGTAAATTACAAGGTGAGAATGTGGTAAAATCTGAAAACGTGGTAAAAATCAGGCGAGGGCTTTTCTTTTTCTGAATTGCTTTTGAAAACACTAGATGGGTTTAGGGAAGGGGGTGGGCGAGTCAATCGGTGCTTTCTATATCACTGTTATTGGGTTTAGGGAAAGGGGAAGGACGGGGTTATCAGTCGATTAGTCTGTCAGTCAGTCAGTCAGTCAGTCAGTCAGTCAGTCAGTCGACAGCAGAAAACAAAAACTGCAAAAGAAGTAGCTCCTGAGATGTATTTTGCTCTCTCTAGAAATGTATATTGGGGTACGTAATCAGAATGAGCCTGGATTGTAAATGTCACAGAAAAATATTTTTTTTGTTATTTACCCAACTATCTGTTGGGTGTGCAGGATGATTAGTCCTATTCAATCTGTTTCCAAATACATGGCAGAGGAGATTGGTCGCTGTTGCTTCAGCAGCCAGTTGTCCCTCAACATTTAAACACCTCAGCGTTGTTGGCGTTAGCAACTCGCAGCATGTTTTTGGATATACTCCTCCACCCTAGCTCCACCTGTGTAAATCTGCTACTGGGGTTCATGTTCTCAAACAGCATGTCTCTGACTGAATATGAAGACAGCAGCTAGTCTCTGTACTTGATCTGCCCAATAATCAAAGCAGCAGCAGCAGTGTAACAGACCTGTGCAGCCAAGATCAAACACATAAAAATTGACCTATACTGTATATTCATTACTATACTAAAGCTCAATCCCAATATCATTTTTGTACCCCTACCCCTTTTCCTACCCCTTTCCCTTGGCCCTTGAAACAGAGTGTGAAGGGGAAGGGTTTCATAATTTACCACTAAGAAATGGGACAGCACAATAACACCTGCACACTTCATCATGTCATCGCAATCTCTTGCTTCATATGAGATCAGACAATCGCGACTGCTATAGTTATTACAGTTGCTTTACTTTTTGGTATTTATCTTCAGGAAATCACTGAAGGCATTAATCATGTTATCATATTGATATAATGTGGCAATAAGCTCGTAACTGTATTGTGCATTTACACTGTGGCCATATTCATCTATGTAAACACAAGAAAATAACATTAACATTATAGCAGACGTTGTAAAAAGCTCTTTCCCAGCCACTAAACTTTTCTGACAGGGGATTCGAGTGTCATCGAGTGTCAGAATTTTAGCTCACATTTTAGTTTGGGTTTTAGTGTTTATTTTAGCGTGTTTTTTTGTGCTTGTACATATGCTTGTTTGTTGTAAAAATTCATAATAATGACAAAAAATACTAATTTGTGCATCTCCTGATTTCCATGTGCAGCCATGCTGCCGTTGTAGCTGATGTATTTTTGTACCCCTTAGTTTAGAGTGTTGTCTGAAAAATCTCAATTTCAAGGGCTAGCCCTTCCCCTTAGCCTTACGCCTTCAAGCTAAAGGGAATTGGGACACCCCTACCCCTTCACGTGAATGTACAAAACGAGGAGTAAGGGTAGGGCTAAGGGGTAGAATTGGGATTGGGCCTAAATTACTTAAATAAATTAATTTTATAGAGGCGTAAATTAAAATTCTAGAGGTGTCACGACAGAGTAGGACATTCATCTTTTCCGGGAAACAATCTGCATTTTTACAAAATCAAAATCCTTCATTCTTTGGGATTTATGAGCCATATACCTCATAGAGATAAAAAAAGGCCCCACAATGTCAAAATTGACCAGTATTGCTATACTTGTGTGGGGACACAACGGAAGGAATACAAGGCACACACAAACACTGAAGAATATTTAGTAGAAATATTTTGTACTTTGTAAAAACAAATTTTTTTTCACAAATAATTTTCAAAAAACATGAAAACATTAAATTAATTAAAAAATTACAACACGTCTTTAATGCATGTATACATAATAAAATAGTGGCATTAAAATGGAATTACAATATCCTGCTAAAAAACTTTCCCTCATCTCCCTTATTCCCCAAATGTTACAAAAGACAATGAGAATTTGTGAATTTTTAATGTAAGAATTGAATCTGCTATTTTCAGTATTATAATAGCAGATTTTTTACGGTCATGCTAAAAAAATGGCAAAGGTTGCAATGTATATTATGAATATATAACTTTTTGTTTTGTATGGTTGTATGCCTATTGTCCACAATCATCCTAAATGTGTGATTGTTCAGCTTAAATGACTGTTAGTTGACTAAGAAGATCATTGGTCAGGGACAGCTGTACAAAATATTAACTAGCATGTGTAATCTTGTCATTCAAATAACACAACACTCAAAGTTTGTTGAACTGAGGTGAAATGTCACAAAAGCAGTGTTTTGCTAGCACAGGATAAAAGTCTCTACAGCCGCCTGTGTGTGTGTACGATAAGTTCAGCTGACAGGAACCAAAGAGCCTGTTTCTTTCTTAAGGGCCAATAGTAATGCATGAATGCCTTTGTTACTCCAGTTAACACTAAAATTACAAGTAACCCATAGTGCGGGACATGCTTTACCCTTGGGATAAAAACATATTTTGGTTGCCCGGGCCCCTCATTGCCTAAAGCTGCAGATTTCTGCCATGCGAAGCCTGGAGATTCGGCCCTGTCTGATATCAGTAGTGTGGAGACATGTGTTTGCTTACGTATTCAGACTGTTTAGGTAGTTTGGTGTGCCCTTTGGTGACTGTCTGCTGTAGTTTATGTTGTGTTTGAATATTAGTGCTGTAATACTGCTCACTTCATTACCATTTCAATTAGTTTGCTCACAGTGTGGCAAGCTGTTTTAACATTTAATCTATAAAACATACTAGTCTTAGCATGAAATGTCTTAGCATATATTCTACTAAGTACTGGTATTTCATTGGCTATTCTATGTCTTATGGTTATTCTTTAGATAATTAAAAAGTCGTTTGTATTAGATATTAGTTCTCATTGATTAGTTACTACTGTACATTAATCATTTGATATTAATACGTATTAAATAGACTATAGTTTTATTAATTTGATATTAGTTATATTTAGTTATATTATATGTTCTAGTACCCATTAAACATGTACCAGTATGTATATGATTTACATGCTATTCATATTCATTAGAGACTAACATTAATTCACTTGATTTAACAATAATTCACTAGTACCTAATTAATAAATACAGTATAAGTGCAATTCTAACCCTGTGTTTAAGAACATGGGACATGACAAGATTCCAGTGACAAGCAATTTGGCTGTCTGCGCCAAACGCGATGCGCAGTTCTGACTTTCATTTTAAAACCGCTTGCTAGTTATTTCATTTTCAAGATCTGAGGTAAACTATCTGCTGCTTTTCGTAGTATGGCAATTAATGTCACGTAAAATATTTAAATTCACATTGGTAGCATTTAACACTGAATAAAGCACATAATCTGTACTTGAGGTTATAATTGTCATTTTTCTGTCTTCATTTTTGTTTTTCTGCAACATCGCGGAAATAGAAACAAAATATTTAGAATTCATTTTAACATGAAATTAATTTTAACACATGAAAAATATACATTTTATTGCGCGTCACTGTGTCGTGTGTACTTAGGACACGATGTAAGTAGTAACAATTCTTATCTAGTAACTACTATTTTTTTACCAATTTATTTTTCTTATATTGTGACTAATAATGATAATAATGTGCCTTGGTACCCAGAGAAAAGGTTCAGTTAAACTAGTGTCTAGTCCTAGTCTCTAATAATGTGTTCTATATCATTCATTTTCCTTCGCATTAGTCTCTGATTTATCAGTGGTCGCAACAGCGGAATGAACTGCCATCTATTTTGGCATATGTTTTACGCAACGAATGCCCTTTCAGCCTCAACCCAGTACTGGGAAACACCCATACATTCTCACTCACATACATTACAGCCAATTTAGTTTATTCAATTCACCTGTAACGCATATCTTTGGACTGTGGGGGAAACTGGAGCACTCCGAGGAAGCCCACGCCAACACGGGGAGAACATGCAAATTCCACTTGTGAAATACCAACTGGCCCAACTGGGACTCGAACCAGCAACCTTCTTGCAGTGATGCGACAGTGCTTACAACTGAGCCATCGTGCCGCACATATTGAGTGAGTTATTTAATAGGTATGAGTGTCTAATGAAAAAGTATAAGAAGTATCTAATCAATAAATGCTATTTTTTGAATAAAAAGTACTTGAGTTCCAAAATGCTATAAATCTTATCTGATTAATTTGATTTAGATTATTTAGATAAAACTTTATTAACTGAAGTAGAAATATGTTTTCCTTAGGTGAAAACCGCTATTTTCTGTTTCAAACTTTCATATTGCATTTGTAGATTTTTATTTTCTAAGATTCAT
Source organism: Danio aesculapii (assembly GCF_903798145.1). NCBI lineage: Eukaryota > Metazoa > Chordata > Actinopteri > Cypriniformes > Danionidae > Danio > Danio aesculapii. The sequence goes on from NC_079458.1 coordinate 17,275,996, forward strand.
CATTAAAAAAATCATCTGTTTTTCCCAAAATGCAATAAATACATGACACGTTTCAGAAGCCAGTACCTATACTCAGCACTATTGGCTATTAAATAAATATCATCATTTTTCATTAGATACCTACAGTATATTTATTTATTTGTTGGATTACTGATTTGGTATTACATAAGTATTGTATTCTTTTGAAATTATTTATTTATCCTGACCTATTAACAGGCACCAGTATGTAATTAGTGAGACTAATGAATGAAAACTAGCTATAAAAGAATGAGTACTAACATCTTTATAAATTTACTAGTGCCTAAAAATGTAACATCTCACAGCAACTCATAACCTTCTTAATTTAGTGGCTAATTCATATTAAGTTGTACAATCTCATTCATACATTTTAGTACAATTTACTCGTCCCTCAATGAGGGGTAGGGTTAGGGATGGGGTTTGGGGACATGTAAAAATCATACATTTTTAATTTGTTGGAATTAGCCAATTTTCAGACAATATGGAAAAGTTTCCTCATGAGATTGGGCTGAAATATTAACACTAGCACCTAAAGTAGTATCACTTGCAGACAGTAGCCAAGTAGTACTAGTATTGTATGCATACTACTATCTAAAAACAGGTAGTACACTGCAAAAAAATACTTTCTTATTTAGATTTTTATCTTGTTTCTAGCCCAATTTAAAAAAAACAAAATCTAAAATTGAGAAGCATTTTCTGGACAAGCAAAACATTTTGTCCTGTTCTGAGAAATAATATGCCCAAATCAAGTCAATTTTTCCTTAAAACATACATAATAATCTGCCAATGGGGTAAGCAAAATAATCTTATGTTAAAAGGAAAAACAAGATTATTTTGCTTACACCATTGGCAGATTATTTTGCTTGTTTTAATGAAAAACTCACTTAATATTGGCATATTATTTCTGAAAACAAGACATTATGCTTTGCTTGTGTAGAAAATGCTTCTTGATTTAAGAATATTTCGATATTTGGACTAGAAACAAGAAAAATTTCTAAATAAGAAAGCATTTTTTGCAGTGTAGTATTATATGTCAATTATATGTTCCATACGCTAACACAATTAAATGTTAAATAAACGTTAATAAAACGTTTTAGATTGCCGTATTTGGATTTTTTTTATCAGTTTGGTTGAATGTTTACTATATTAAGTTAGAAAGTTTAAAAGCAGTTTGTATTTTATATAAAGTCTCATGTGTCATTCATTCTACGACGTCACGTTTTCAAAACCTTGTGCGTATGGACAGATTAGATTGAAGAAATGAACAGTTCTTGTTCCTCTGTGTGACGCGAGGCTGACAGGAGTCACTTTGATACACTTTTGGAGCTGGGATTTTTCTATCAGTTGTGTGTGTTTTTTTCCTGGGGCTTCATCTTTGCAGACGTTGTGAGCTGTCATTTCGTTACTCCTCGTGACACGCTTGACACTCACAGGTTATGACAAGTGCTGGACATCAGCCTCAGCGCCAGCACAACTGATAATATTTCTTTAGGTGAAAAGACACAATGTGTAAACACACATGTATAAATTCAGGCTGCCCGTTTGGAGTGAACTGCGTGAAGAAAATGATTGTGAAAAATGGAAAAGGTTTGATTGGGAGAAAAAGAATTTAAATAATAATAATAATTAAATATCAAGATTTAAAATATATTAATATCAATACAATTTAAAATAAATAAAATTATGTTATATATTATATTTTATGTTATATAGTTAAATATAAATGATATAACATCATATAATAATTTCACATACTTGAAAGTACAATTTATTCCTGTGATTAAAAAGCGAATAATTGATAACAATTGAAAAATTAAAATTGAAAACACCAGAAATTATTACATATACCACTACATTATTATATATACTTTATATAAAATCATTGAACCAAAAATACTGTATACACTATCAAAGGATATAAACAGTTTCACATGCTTCCTGTTTCAAAATAGTGGCATGAAGAAAATCCTAAAATCAATAATAATATAAACATATATTAGTTTGCAAGCTAGATTACATTCATAAGCTAAAATAATACACACTATTTCTAGACATTAAAAAGCTTGTAAAATACATTCAATCGAAAGCTAAACTGACATTTTTGTAAAAGAATATATGATTGTATGATGATCAGTTACAATTAAAAACTTTTTAAAGCTTAAATACATTTTTTTCCCTAGAAAATAATTTGAGCTTTTTAAAAAACATCCCCTACTTGACCTCTCATGCTTCAGAGGATGTTGTGAAATATCTGATTTTATTATTATTTTTTTCAGTAGCCTTAAGGTGTGTTTTCACAGTTCTGTGTAGATGAGAAACCTACGAGCCTGTTGTGAGTTGGTCGCACCACAGCTCAAACACAGGCAACCTACAGAAATGCCTGGAAAACCATGATATATCCGATGAAAATACAGATAACATCAACTATTTCTAGGTGCAGTCAGTAATTTTTCACCATTAAAAGGTTTTAGAAGTAAAAACTCTTTAAAATAATATTTGCAGCTACATTTGGTGAGGGTGCAGAAAAAAATGTTTTATTTTAAGTAGTGAAAGATATCTGTTTTATAAAAAATATTGAAATATTATTACACAAAATCTCTGTTTTTATACATATTAAAATGTAATTAAGGCGGCATGGTGGCTCAGTGGTTAGCACTGTCGCCTCACAGCAAGAAGGTCGCTGGTTCGAGTTGGCTTTTCTGTGTGGAGTTTGCATGTTCTCCCCGTGTTCGTGTGGGTGCTCCGGTTTCCCCCACAAGTCCAAAGACATGCGCTATAAGTGAATTGGATAAACTAAATTGGCCTTAGTGTATGAATGTGTGTGTAGATGAAAGAGTGTATGGGTGTTTCCCAGTGCTTGGATGGCTGGAAGGGCATCCGCTGCGTGAAACATATGCTGGAATAAATAAGGGTCTAAGCTGAAGGAAAATGAATCAATAAATGAAAATGCAATTATTTTAGTAATAATATTTAAGTGGAAACCATGAGACATTATAATACATTTTAAAGATTAAACAGGTAATAATGTTGTTAATAATGTTCTGTTTTTTTGCACACAATGATTTTCACAAGTTTAATTTCTTAAGACATTCATATATCGTCAGTAGCCATAGTTATTTTGTTTTGCCTCTGTTTTTTTCCGCTTTTTTTTGGCTCTCAGAGTACTGAGGGACATTGACCTTGATTTTATAAGTCATCAAAACACTAATTTTGATTTAGTGGCTAATTCCTACACTTAAAATTTAGATTTTTAGCTACTTGTTTAAACTTAAACTTTTATTTAAAATGAGCTGAAACATCACAATTCATCACACCAAGTTTATTTTGAGACAACTTAAATATTTTATGTTCAGTCTACTTAAATTTATAAAAACAATCCAGCTCACTTAATCGGTTAGTGTTGGGACAAGATGAAGGAATTGCGTGGAACCCAGCTGGTTTTTACAGTGTATGAATCTGTATGATTTCATTCGTACAATTTAGTACGAATTGCTCATCCACCAATGACATTTTAGGGGTGGGGTTTGGTGCTATGCCTGCTTTCTAAAATCGTAAATTTTTTACATTTTTACATATGAGTTCGTACGATTTAGCCACTAAACTGACAAAACGTTAAATAGTTACGTGTCCTTGTGAGATCAGGCTTGTTATCAAGGACCACAGTTTCAGCTAAAAAAATCTTTAATGTTCTACTGGAGATTAAAAAGTCACTTTTAATCAAATAAAAAATGCAGCTTTGAGCTTCAAACTTGATTGAACTTGAGATTTCCCTTCAAATTAACATGAATAAACATCTAATGTCTCATTTAATCAATCAATCATTCAAAAAGTGTTTGGACGGTGGTAAAAAGATGGCAATAAAACAACATGTAAACAATATGGACGTTACTTTTACCTCAGAAGAGTCGTTCAATGTTCACAGTTATAATAGAAATGAGCATCTCTTAAAACTCTTTTTAACTCTTAAAAAAACTGGGCACAATGTGGTGCCATTATTCACCCTAAAGTTCATCTGTTGAATATTAAAAGGTGACTTAATAGAATTTGCAAATGTCTTAAGGCAGATAATGAATAATCAACTTAAAATAAGTCTTTCCAGGTAAATCTATTGAGGAACTGTATAAACAACGATGTTTGTCTAGGGCAAACAGCATTTTAAGGGATCCCACCCACCCATGCTCACGCTCATTCCATCAGGCAGGTGGTAACGAAACCTGAGGAGCAAATCAGTGTGGTTTCCTGATCGTTTTTATCCTGTCATTATAAGACTTTTGAATAAGGCCAAATTTAAATACTATTGATAGCTAGTATGCAATAATAAATGTATAAATAGTTAAACTAGCACAAATTGTCAATATTATAACTATTAAAACAAACAAGCAAGCAATAGTGAAGTATTAATTTATTTATTATGTTAGGTTTTTAGTGTTTTATGTTTTGTATGTTTTTGCTGGGCCCAATGTAACGTAATTCTGTACATTACAGTTTGTTGTGATGTTTTGAATGACAAAAATAAAGGAAAATGAAACTGAATATTAAGGACATATATTGAATATTACAGTACTATTGAGAAAATACAATTCAAATAGAATGCAAAGAAAAAAACATGATTTTGGCAGCAGATTTGCTTAATACTAATGTCACATTCAAATATGAATATGAAAGCCATTGTTAATTTCATGACAGATAAAAACAAAGCCCAAAGCCAAACATTTCCCTCAGCTTTCACTATGGATATTAATTATTTGTAGCACTTATTAATTCAAATAATTAATTTTTGGAGTAGAAGTTTCAAAAACAGCAACCCATAATCTGAAACTAATTTCACTATCGTAGCCTATTAAAACAAATTGTCATTTCTATGTTTTATTTTGGTTTGCTCTTCCTTAGGGCATGTTAGAGCTGAGGGTATAAGAGATAGTGTGTGTTCGTGTATTGATAAAAGTCAAGAGTGTGTGATGTGCTTCAGATCTGTTGGCAAATGACCTGCAGGACCACCATTGCCCATGCCAGTCTAAAACTCAATACTAAGCCCACGCCGTACTTCACAGCTACTGAGGGAATCTTGACACCATGCAGCACTTCAGGCCACACACACACACACACACACACACACACACACACACACACACACACACACACACACACACACACACACACACACACACACACGTCTCCAAATTCATCCATCACCACAGAAAGCGCCACAGGCTTCGGTTTCCTCACAAAGACAGTTTTGACTGGAGCGCTAAGAGCCAAGATGCACACAGTCAAAATGCCAGAGATTTTACATGCCAAATTAAAAAGGGGACAAATGCTGATTTGGAACACTTAATGAGATGAAGCGATAGGAAAAGACATGCTTGTGTATTCTTGGGGAGAAGTGTTTCACTGATATAATCTCTCTCTCTCTTTCTCCCTCTCTCTTGCTGTCTCTTTTTTAAGCAAGATTATTTTTAGACAGAATGTTTGTTGCAGAAATGTATAGGGAAATGTGTTTACGTTCATTTGTGCTTTAGATTTTTTAGTGTTTTGTTGACTGTTGTGGGTCTTTATAATCACATTTCAGGAATAAATTAACTAAAAAGAAAAAAGTAAAGAATGAAAATCTCATATTTTAAGGTATTTAAGCATTTAGTTTTTGTAGATTTTATTAATAGTTGGATTTTGTGTATTTTATCTTTTCTGTTTTATTTTTAAGTGTAATGTTTTTGTCATTTTGTTGTTTTTATTTTCTTTTTTGGTGTATTATGTATTTGCTTGGCTGCACGGTGCTGCAGTGGGTAGCACGTTCGCCTCACAGCAAGAAGGTCACTGGTTCAAGTCTCGGCTGGGTCAGTTGGCATTTCTGAGTGGAGTTTGCATGTTCTCTCCATATTCGTGTGGGTTTCCTCCAGGTGCTCCGTTTTCCCCCACAAGTCCAAAGACATGCAGTACAGGTGAATTGGGTAAGCTAAATTGTCCATAGTGTATGTGTGTGAATAAGTGTGTATGGATGTTTTCCAGTGATGGGTTGCAGCTGGAAGGGCAGCCGCTACGTAAAACATAAGCTGGATAAGTTGGCGGTTCTGTGGTGACCCCAGCTTAATAAAGGGACTAAGCCGAAAGGAAAATGAATGAATGAATGAATGAATGAATGTATTTACTTACCTTTTTTATATCTAGTATTATTATGCTATTGCTCTTTATAAAATAATTTTGTCAGAATTATTAGCCCCCCTTAATTATTAGCCCTCCTGTTTATTTCCCCCCCAATTTCTGTTTAATGGAGAGAAGATTTTTGTCAACACATTTCTAAACATAATAGTTTTAATAACTCATTTGTAATAACTGATTTATTTTATCTTTGTCATGATGACAATAAATATATACCTTAAAAAATATATATCTTAAAGGGGCTAATAACTTTGTCCTTAAATTGGTTCATAAAAAATTAAAACTGCTTTTATTCTAGCCGAAATAAAACAAATAAGAGGGGCTAATAATTCTGACTCCAACTCTATATAAAATAATTATATAAAATAATAAGTAAAATAATAAAAAATATAAAACATAAAAAACAATTTTATTTTTTATAAAAATATAAAATAATATAAAATAATAAAGTAATAAATAATTCAAATAAATTAAAATGTGACATTGTTTTTTTAGAAAATAGGTTTGTGTTTCATAAAAAAAAATTATTTTATAATTGCTATAAAAATAAAATTTTACACATAGTTTTAATTTAATATTTTATTTATTAACATTCATTTTTTTTTTTTTTTGTTGCTTTGTTATTGTGTGCTTTTAGGCTCTATTTTAACAATATAGGCGGAGAGTCTAAAGCACATGGCGCAAAAGCATTAAGGGCATGTCCAAATCTGCTTTTGCTATTTTAAGGATGGAAAAATACACTTTGCACCGCGGCACATGGTCTAACAGGGTTGTGCTTATTCTCTAAATGAGTTATGGGTGTGTTTTGAGTATAACATTAAACCAATCAGTGTCTCATCTTCTATTCCCTTTAAGAGTCAGTTGAGTCATGCCATGGCGCATGTGCTATTTACATGGTGGACTTTGTAAGTGGAAAAACTGAACGCTTCACTAGCCAGAAAGGAGTTAAACAGACCATCTGCAGCACAAGGCTAAAGAATGAGCTTCCATTTGGCATGTTTACTTTCTCTTTACTTTACTTTTACTCTTTACTTTCTTGGAGTAAGGAAATGGTGTTGGACACACTCCACTGAAGACACCCATTAGCCTACATATTTAATTTTGTTTGTTAAATGGAAAGATTTGTTTCAAAAGTATTACTAATTCAGTTTTAGGTTCCAGCTAACGAATACTGTAAATGAATAATAATAACGAAGTGTGGCAAAAAACTGAGTTATATCCAAACACACGTCCTATTCTCATACCCCATATGGGGATGCATACGCCTTTACACACCTTCTTTCTAGACCGAAACACCCATGAGTCCACAAAGCGGCGCAAATGAGTTTGCTATTTAAACAACGTGGTGCAAAGTGGGAAAATTACGGTTGCGTTGGTCTGAAAATAGCAACAAATCATGCCAAACACATCTTGCACCTTATTGCACTGGATGTATGATAGGGCTCTTATTGTTTTGGGGTATGTATATATACATAAAAGTCACTGTAATGCCATTTACCAAAGAACTAATACTGATAATTAAAAAATAATTATAATATTTTCCGATATTTTTGACTAAAATTCATTGAGCATATGAGCAATATAATTTAGCAATAAAAACAATACAACCATACAGACAGCGGTCAAAACACTATTGAAAGGGTCACCATTTTTCTCATAAAATTTATTTCTAACGGTGCTGTTGAAATTTCCTCCAAATGTTGGTAACAACCAAAGTAATCCATGTACTCGTATACAAAGAAAACAAAACTAATTAATGTAGAAGTTATGTGTAATAAACTGAAATAACACAGTGAAAAAGTATTTTACAGATGAAGAAAGGAAGGTGTAAAAATGCATGTAAAGACCAGTCAGCAGCTGAAATCTCTCAGTAGTTAGAAAGCAGCCCTGCCTCTTGTCACTGTAAATGAATATTAAAGCTGCTTCAGGCCCAACACTTACGTTACCAGGATGATGAATAGGGAACCCGGGAGGACATTTTAGCAAGACAGTGACCTCTAACACACCCAAGGAAAGTCTATATTGGTTTCAGAAAAGAAAATAAAGCTTCTAGACTGGCCCAGCCAATCACCTGAACTCAATTTTATAGAAAATAAAAGCTAAAGACCAGAGTTTATAGAAAAGACCCACATAATTCTCAAGATTTTTAGACTCTGTTTTGGACTCTTCCATTACCATAAACGCCTTTTATAAAAAGTAATAAATACGTTTTCATAGTTCACAGTACTTTCTCCTTGTGTCTTTCTATTGTTATTATGCATAACAAATTTTTTCTACAAGTTTTAGTGGTGTTTTATTTATATGTTTGGATTGCTTGGGTTTTTTCTAAAGTCTGGGTCTGGGTAAATACTGTGAAACTTTTCTTGGCCTGTTAAACATCACCCAGGAAATATTTGAAGTAAATAAATTCAGAGGAGAGCTAATGATTTTGACTTTTGACATATAAAATATGACATTAAATTATAATAATCATATTACTGTTTATACATAATATCATTCTCAAATTTGCATTAGTCCACACACATTATGTTTTTAGCTTTAACAAATTCTGAAACTTGATTTTTTTCAAATATCAACTTTTGTCCAACGTTTCTGATGTCATCGCTGCTAATAGAATCCTGCTTGTGTTCTGGGTGTGGTCGATGCTTTGTTTACTTGATGGAGTGAACTGTAAGTAGCCATTATTATCATTATTTTGCATCTGCAATCGCTCAAGAAACAGCTGTTGGATTTGAGCGCGATGCGACGTGGCAGTGCCTGGAGTTGTTCTTGTTCATTCGGCTAACTCCACTTTGACGTGATGAAGTCTGGCAGGGTTTTTGTGCTGAATCTTTGACAAGCATCAGCACCACTGACCAGCAGTCATGCTTTTGCCATGTTTGAAGGGGAAATGTGGAGATTCTCCAGCTCGTGCTGTGGGTGAACTGGAGCACTGCTGGCTGCCAGGACTCATCCACGTCACGGGCCTGTCAGCAGGTCGTGTGGTCCTGGGGTCAGATCAACATCTGGCCCCTCTGCCTCGTCCTTAAAGGACTGTCACTGGCCAGCATCTGTTTATAGACACTGGGATGGTCCCCCATCAGACTGCAGTCACAGACAGTCTGTCCTTATATCATCAGATTGGTTTTTACTACACGTGTGTTCATTAACACTCTTTTAAAAGGATGTTTATATATCTACTGTTTGCTCGAGAGAGCCCCGGGCTAGTTGACACATAGGAAAGGCTTCTATCAATAGAATCCTTTTACATTTTCCCTCCACTCTTCTGTTTCCATGACAACTCATTTAATTATCTCAGGTGTTCCTTTTCAGTTAATGATCATTCCTGTACTGAAGTCCCCAATTGTTGTCTTTATTCTTTGTTTGTATGTTATTTCTCTCAAATTAACCTGTTTTTAGATTGTATTGAAACTACTACTCTTGGAATCACCATTTTCATTCATGCGCACTTTATAGTAAGCACCCATGACCAACATAATCTGCCTTAAAATTTGAGTCAACTGATAGATTCAAAGTGTTTTTTTTTTTTCTTTTGGTTTTTGTTTGTTTCCTTCCCCTACTAGATGGAGCCATCTGTCCCACTTGAGCATGGGGATCACTAACTCGAGGACCACATGAGATACTTTCTAGTCCAAACCAACCTAACACACTAGCCAGACAGACAATCCAGGCTCAATCTGATAACGTACCCCATATACATTTCTGGAGAGCACTAAATACGTACCAGGAGGTACTTTTTTTTTCTTTTAATTTTTGTTTTCACAAGTCCATCAGAGGGTGCTGTGTACACTTTTTGAGATCTCAAATTTACCACTCTTCTCGCATAAATCCACTAGAGGCTATTGCCGAGTAACTGACTGACTGAATGAATGACCGACTGACTGACTAATCGACTGACCCATCCTCCTCCGTCCCAAAACCCAACCGACCCGCCCACATCCTTCCCTAAACCCAACTGACAGTGTTTTCAAAAGCAATGGATGGCTGATTTTTACCACGTTTTCAGATCTTACCATATTCTCACCCTGTTATTTACTTATTTTATTTTTTGGCTTTTGTTTTACCTGCTTTCTGGAACCGTTCTTCACTGGATTCGAACCCCGTCATTGCGGTCAACTCTGCTCCTCCCTGCAAGTCCTTTGACATATGCGGCAAGCCAAAGGACAAACTGGTAACAGCAGAAAAGCCATTCATAGGGAGGTAAGCGCTTAATAATTAATCCAAAAAGTAACAGCGTCATACCACCCTGTAGAGTTTATAAAGATGAAGTGCAGCCATTTGTACTTCTGGCTACATAATTCGCGATCTCCTAAAACGTACATAGGGCTGCGTCAGAATGAGCCTATGTTGCAAATGAGGGAGAATAAATGATAAGGTCATTTTATTTTTTGGGTGAACTATCCCTTAAGTTCCTCATGAACCCTTTTTACATTTCTGGGTTTTTTAGCAGCAGAAGCCATCATAGTTGAAGACTAAGGCTCTATTTTAATGATCTAGGAGCAAAGTCTAAAGCGCATGGCGCTAAAGAATTGTTAAAGGCATGTCTGAATCCACTTTTAAACAGTTAAACAGACCATCTGCAGCGTGAGGATAAAGAACGAGCCTTCATTTGGCCTCTTTACTTTCTCTTTCTCTCATGGATAAGGAAATTATGTTGTATGCACTTGGCTTAAGACATCCATTAGCCCATATATTTAATTCTGTTTGTTAAGCGCAAAGATTTGTTTCAAAACTATTTCTACCTTCAATTACTATTTCGGCAAACAAATAAATGAACAATAAAAACGTGTGGTCAAAAAACTGAGTTATATCTAAACACACCTCCTATGCCCCATATGGTCCAAAAGCTGAGAGGTGGACAAATATAAGTTTTTAATAAAACAAATATTAGTTTACATATAATAAGTAATACTGCTAATAATAATAACATTACACAAAAGCAAATTGTCATGAATAAACTGAAAAAAGCCCCCCGAGATGAAGAAGGCATGAAGGCAGTGTTTTTTATATTTATGTAGAAAGTAATAATTGTTTAAAAATTGTAATCCTTTAATTCTTTTTCATTTGTAAAGATATCTGCGTATAGCTGTACATCCTGCGTGTTTTATGCAATGTGTAAGCGAGGCGCACAACTTATGAGCTCTGCGCTGGACTTTAGAGCTACTTTCAGATGGTCTATTGCGCAGTCTATTTTAGTTCCTCAAAATAGCTACGCGCCAACTATCCGACTTAACACACCGCCTTTCTAGACTGGGACACCCATGAGTCCACAAAGCGGCGCAAATGGATTTGATATTTAAACAACGTGGTGCAAAACGTAAAAATTAGGATTGTGTTGGTCTGAAAATAGCAACAAATCGCGTCAAACACATATTGTGCCTTAAACACAATAGGGCCCTTAGAAAGCAGTCAATGAAAGAGTACAACAAATAAATATTTTTATATTCCTATTTTGTCAAATAAAATTCTCCACTCAAATGTTTTCATGACTTTCAAAAAAGGAAAAAAGTTGTGTAAGATGGATAACGACAGCCAGAAAAGAGAATAACGTCGAATTTACTGTCCTCCTAGATTCTGCATTAGAAACACCTCGCATAAGTGGTAATTCGTTTTTTTGTAATTTGATGCAAAGAAGTTGTAATACAAAGTATAGCTTTAGAAATGTACATGCATTAAAAAATCAAGATATTAAAAACTTTCATGGAATTAAGATGCCGATGATCATTGAATGCATCACCACTTATGAAAAGTGTCTGCTTCCATCATTTCAGGGCCAGTTATTATTTAGCTGGTGTTTTTGGTGGTTTTTTATTAATACCTGAAGTCATCTTCTTCTCTCTAGTGCACAATTTACAGCAGACACCCATGACAATAAGATTTTATTACAATTGTTTTTTACTTTGCATATCCATCCTCCTTTATGCACCACTAACACATCCATCACATGACTGTTTGTTTGTCACAAAGCAAAGTTTTGCATCTGGAGTGACACAGGCCTCAGAAGGGTCATGGCAGAAATTATTGAACACGGGTTGAGTGACAGAGAGAGCTAGCTCTGGGATCAAGCAGATGCTGCAATCATAAAGAAATACACAAGTCCTGAATTAAATATGACGCCTTAAGGCACAGAAAACACAAGTCTGAAATGACAAGGATTACTGCTGTTTTACAGGCTTTTTCGATGCAACAGGAGCACAGATTGATTGTACCGCGTCACCAAACGCAAGGAAATCCCAGTGAACATAAACACACTGGATTATACGAAATAACTGTAGTTTTGTTCAAGGATGCGTCAGTCTTGAAAAACACTTCATTTCTGGCGAGCAGACAGATGTTCTCAACATACTGCAAATTCATTATTCAAATGGCTGCGATCCCTGGACAGCCCTGGTTATGTCGAAAGGTTTTAAAGCATTTACTTTGCCGAGCGCAGAGATGAAATTTGTCAAAAGCCAGAGAAGTTGACAGAATCTCTTCAGAACATGCTTTTTACCAGGAAATGATTTGTTAAGCAGTCATTTTTCTATGTCGCGGCATGTTTGAGGAGGCTGCAGTGAATATTTTACAGAGAAGCTTCTGGGTGACTACAGTGTTTCATGAAAACATTAGTATTAAAATGCAGGCATGAATTATTTTAAGCAAACTGTGAGATCAAATAATCCTAATCTTTATCTTTATTACTAATATTTTCCAAGAGGCGAAACACAAAATTGTTTAAAGGGATTGTTCGACTGAAAATTATCATTTCTATTCCACATTTGTATCATCTGTAAAACACAACATCAATTTAGAGCTGTTTTAAATCTACATAATCAAAAATAATGGCAATTAAAACCAATAAAGGCTCATTCTGAAAACGTAACCCTATTTACATTTTTTGGAAATCGGGATTTATATAACCAGAAGTACCTATGGCTGCATTTCATCTTTAAAACGTCTTGACATTGTTCCTTTTTGCGCTTACCAGCTGACCGCTTACCTGCTTATTTACGGCTTTCCCACTGTTACCAGTTTGTCCAGTAGCTCGCCATGTACGTCGGCAGACTTGCGCCGCAAAGAGGAGTTGACCATGACGACAGGGTTCAAGTCCGGCAAAGAAAGATTCCGGGTGAGACAAAAATAGAAAAAAAAATAATAAATAAACAAGTAAATAACAGTGTGAGAATGTGGTAAAATCTGAAAATGTGGTAAAAATCAGGCAAGGGCTTTTCATTTTCTGGATTGCTTTTAAAAACTGTTGGTTGGGTTTAGGTAAGTGGGTGGGTCAATCGTGCTTTTGAAAACGTTGGTTGGGTTTATGGAAGGAGGAGGGTGGGTCAGTCAATCAGCCAGTCACTCAGTCAGTCAGTCGACAGCGGTCTGCTGTGGATTTACACGAGAACAACAGGTACGAATGGCACTTGTAAGAGAGATTTGAGATTTCAAAAAGCGTACACAACGGCCTCTGGTGGATTTGCGAAAACAAAAACTGCAAAAAAAAATGTAGCTCCTCTGACGTATTTGGCACTCTCCAGAAATGTATATAGAGATACGTTTTCAGAATGAGCCTGGGTTAAATTAATGTTGGTGTTTCTGTAAAAAATCTAAATTTTTTCTGACTCATCATCAAGCCAAAGAGGAAGGTTAAAAAAATAACATATAGGCAAATCAAAAATAATACCAGTGCCTCCTGACAATACAGTGAGGTATTTTGAAGCAAAACAATCAGTTTGTGCAAGAAACCTGCAAAAGGCACAAAGTAAATTAGTGCCAATAATTTAAAATATTCATTCTAGAGCACACTTGCATGAAGAGTTTTTTTTTAAGAATAATCATGTCAACTTAATAAAAGTGTGTGTTTTTTAAAATTAAAAATGATACGTAAAATATTTAATAATGTGGTTCCTAGTTATTTAGTGAACTATTTTCAAATGGCGAGGTAACAGCATACAAATAGTGCTATGGGTTGGGATTTTAATATTTGTTTATTTAAATTTAGAAGTGTAGTGGGGAAAATAGGTTTTTATACACCAGTGCAATCATGTGGAACAATTTACCCAACCCAATCAAGGAAATAAAAGACTTAATAAGGTTTAAAAAAGCGATCAAAAGATGGTTGTTTGATGATGATAGTTAGTTGGCATGGTGGATGATTGTTTTTTAAATATTTTATAGCATGCTTTATGATTAATTTTGTTCCTGTTTTAAAAATGTGGAGGTACTGTTTGTTTTATGCATTAACTGTACTTTGCAGCCATACTTTGAGTGAGTACCACAATGGAAACAAGCCCAGGGCTTCATTGTGTTTTTATCCTCGACGGTTTTATTTCAAAATGGATGGGATATTTGTATTTTGATTTAGAATGGGAAATATATGGTCTATACAGCAAAAGTTTTTCCTTACTAATAAGGTAAAAACAAATAAGGTTTTTACCCTGTAAAAACTTCTTAAAGAAAAGATCTGAATCAGACTTTGATACAAATTGCTCCACTTGTGAGAATAACACTGAAATTCCTCATTTATTTTGGTCATGTAACTATGTGTTCCAATTTTGGCAGATGTTAATTTATTTATCTCAAATATCACTTTACAGAATTTTTCTGTGACTCCAAAAGTAATTATCTTTAGGGTTTTATACAATTTTTAACACCTGCTTTATAATAAACCTTATTATGCAGATTTTATATTCATCAATGTAAATTTTCAAATTGCAAGCCAATATTTATAGCATTTATACAAGAGATTAAAAATTACGTACTAGATTCACTTAACAAGAAAGCACTCAATTTGCACAACCTTTAATATGTATAACCTATTAAATCTCTAAATTGTTGTTATCATATTATAATATCCTATATCATATATATTATAAATTGTTATTATATATATTAAAATTTGCCCTCTTCACTCTCAATTTAATTTTTCATTATATATCTATCCTCAGATCAGATAACCTATTGACATCTCTTAAATGTTTGTTTGATTTCTGTAGTTTTTTTTTCTATTGTTTCTCTTGTTTCTAGTCTTTATTGGCACCATTGCAAATAATCAAATGATTATTATTGTAAATAATGTGTACCAAATGTATCTTTCTGTTATAGTGTAAATGTAAAAAAAAAAAAAAAAGCAAAAAACACCAAACCAAAAAATGTGTATTTTGTACAGTTTGTTTAAATCTGTCAAATAAAATTCAATTCAATTCACAACAATCTTAATTAACAAAAAGTTGCTGTTTTCCTTTGATAGTTCAATTAAATTGACATCTGCTGCAAACTGTATTATAAATGTATGTTGTCTGGTTTTCTTGGAAATCCTGGTATGTCTATCCAATGAGTCTGGCTTGAGTAAACCAGTGGTCCATGCAAGATTTCGAGTTGGTGGCCTTTTGCCAGTTCCATCTCCGTATCAGTAAAGCAGTGTCAACAAAGTCAGGGTCAGAGCCAGATGGGTGATGTAAGAATCGACACACTCCCTGAAATCACATTAGCTTTGCAAAGAAGGGAAGTTCCAGAAGAAAACAATGGCGTTGTGAATCCTTGGCAGTGTCTCGTGGGGCGCCATTGACAAAAGCAAATGTGATTAAATTTTTACTGAGATGGCTTGAGTCTCAGCAATCATCAGCGAGCTCTAGCTAAAGAGAGATGACACATAAATTACTCTGCCTCTTTGCTTCTAATGGGACTCGTCACTGTGGGGAAGTATCTCGCGCATGGAGCAAATGACAGAAATGTTCACAGCTAATAGACCAACAATTTGCCAAAGCATCTCCATTGTTAGGATAGGAATCGCAGGGAGGCGAGGTGATCATCTCCTCTAGATGGGGTTCATCGGGAAACTTCACTGATGGGATTGAAATTTGGAATTGGGAATTGTGTGATGTTTAAAGGGGTCATAACATGATTTAATTATTTTTATTTGGTTGTATTGTTAGTTTTTTAGAAATGAAGCAGCCTATTTTGCTCACCAAGATGGTATTTATTTGATCAAAAGAAATTAAGATCATGAATTTAATTTAGAATTGATTTTGTTCCTGGCCACTGTAAAAAACATTCTTGCTACCTTCCCTTTCACACAGTGATACCGGTAACAACTTTACAGGTAAATTCAAAAAGGTGTTCACACAGCTACGGACGTTCTGGAATTTTTCTAGAAAGGCCATTCACACATCCATTCCAAAATATCTGTAAATTCTGACATCAATAACAGGAAATGAGCTCTATAAGCACTTGTATTTGTTAATATAGAAGGGGTTGGCCTTTCTTTGATGGTTTCACTTTTAATTAAAGCTTTAGCATTCATGCAGCTGCTTTGTCTCAGAGACATCCAAACGCGAACCGCAGCTAAACGTTTGCACATTTGACGACATTACACATTCTTTGGATAGATAAGTATTTTGAACAACATTGATAAAAACATAAGGAGGAAGACTTTCGGATGTTGAGATGTACATAATATGTGTGTGTGCTGGTGCTCACTGGTTTCTTTACGTGCACACGTGTCAAGCAACTGAAGCAGAGCTTGAAGGTAAACAAACAGCGGTTTATCATAAGCATTTTATCAATAATTTTTTACACAGCATTAAAGGGCACATAGTTTACCCCTTTTAAAAAATTTAATATTAATATTATGGTTCTTCTGAGTGTGCCAGTTTAGGTTCAGTTCAAAACACAATTCTTTTTTTAATTTTTTATTATAATGAGTTAAAATAATGTGTCATTTTGGGGGCATGTACACAGCTCGCTGTTTTAGGGGTGTGTTGCTTCACATGAATGTAACTTTCCGCCCAACGTAACAATGGGACAGAGCCGAGAGCTCCCCCGCTCTGTGTTTAGCAGCAGACAGGCAGACAGAGAGAAGCAACATGAGTGAGAGGACCAGCATTTAGTCGTACATGTACGACTCGGACACAGACCAAGCAGAGACTACAAAATCATTTGTGTCTTTGTATAGTTTTACAGCCAACTGTGTGCTACTTTAAAGTTTCAAGCTTGTACACCAAGACGAATAACCACGCACACTGAAATAACTTTGACTGAGGCACCGGATGCACTGCTCAAAACCGCGACACGGCACACCAGACACGCGCATTCGCATGTTATTTAAAATGAAACCATTCAGATGGCGCTCATAAATAGGAACATGAAACGTTATGTGACTAACATCTGGCAGCTAAATGTGTCTGGAAAAATATTCAAAGGCTTTTATCTTGATAAACAGCATGAACGCGCTCTTTCTGGCTATCTTCTTTCTGTGTTCACAAAGAGCAGCATTCTGGCAAATTACCAGTAATGTTACAACTTCTCTTTCCGGAAAATTGCCGGAACAAATTTACCGCTATTTTCAAAAAGGGTCTGTACACACATACAGACCTTTCCGGAAATAAACAACTGTGGTCGGAACCAAAGTTCACAGGACTGTGTTCTCTGGAATCCTCTCAAGCGGTAGACTTATTGCTGATGCACAAAAGAAAGCCCCGCCCCCTACTCAATAATCCATTTTAGTGTCGGCGCCAGGAGCCTTGTGGTACTGCGCACTGACATATAGCACCAACATGCTCATGGCGACCCGAGTTCGATTCCCAGCTCGGGGTCCTCTGTCGATCCTTCCCCTCTCTCTGCTCCCAATGCTTTCCTGTCTGAATTCTCTACTGTCCTAATAAAGTCCTGCCTGTCATAATAAAGGTGAAAAACCCCTAAAAATGATAATAAAAAAAAAAATCCATTTTAGTTGAAAGTGTAAACACACTGAAATAAAGTCATCAACTTCAACATGGGCAGTCTATTCATAAAGTCTCTAGTGGCCAGTCCATGAACTGCAGTTTTACTCACTTCCGTGTTGGTTTCTAGAGAGAGATCGGGTGGTTGAAACTTTCCGAATTAAACAAAGACCTCTTATATGTCAAAAGATGAAGGCAACTTTGATTTCACATGTCATGGCCACTTTAGATTTGGGATGGAAATAAGCTTAAATGTGTGTGCGTCTGTGTTTTGGCATGTTTGTGTATGTGGGCAGTGTCTGGAAAGGAGTGTAGCTTGCGTCTGTGTTTGGACAGACCCCCGGGGAGTGACATTTTCCACAGGCGGGCGCTGGGCAGCCGAGTGCCAGTGGTCAGGCTTCATGTCTAATGCCACACACCTCAACACGCCGTGGACATGCTCTCAGATGACAGTTCACCCAGCACAGATCGCCACGCACAAACGTTTGTTTAACATGCTACCTGAGAATTATGGGTGAGGAATTCTCAGACATGGGGGAGGAAATAATTCTCTCTTTTTTTTAAAAGGAATAGTGCACCTCAAAAATTGAAAATTCTGTCATAATTTACACAAGTTTCACTTGTCACAGACATTTATGAGATTCTTCTGCCGAACACAAAAGAAGATATTATCTAAATATAATGTAAGATGAAATTATATTTTGAAAAATGTTGGAAACTTGTATCCATTGACTTCCATAGTCAATAGGTATTATTGGTTTTCACCATGTTTCAAAATATCTTCTTTTGTGTTGAATAGAATAAAGAACTCGGAAAGGTTTGGAACCACTTGAGGGTGAGTAAAAAGAGAGTAAATGTACAGTTTTGGGTGAACAATTACTTTAACTAGATTTTTAAAATCATGCATGTTCATCCTATTAAGGTGCATGTATTTTTTTAATGGCTTATGGCTTGTTTCAACTATTAAAAAAGTATTTATTTATTTATTTACTTGCAGTTTGACAAAACTTTAATTTTATTTTGTTTTACATCTCATTATGACATTTGTTTAACAACAAAATAAAGTGTTTGCATTTAGTAATTCTAAAATTCTTAAATTAACTTAATTATATTATATGTATTCATTTATTTATTTGTTATGGTTTTGGCCTGTTTTTTTTCAGTAATTTAAAAAAGTATTTATTTATTTAATAATAATTTAATTGGTCTTTCTGTAAAGGTATATTTATTTATTTATTTATTTGGTCTATGGCATTTTTTCAGTAATTGAAAAATATTTATTTATTTATTTGTTTATTTATTTATTTGTTTGTTTGTTTATTATTTGTTTGTTTGTTTGTTTGTTCATTTATTTATATGCAGTCTGACAGAACTTTTATTTAATTATGATTTTACATTTCACGGTATGTAATTTGTTTAACGACAAAAATAAAATAAGGTCATTTCATTTATTATTAATTATAATCATTAAATCTTAATAATAATCTAATTAGTCTTTCAATACAGGTTGATTTTTTTAATCTATTTGACATGGTTTTTTCAGTAACTTAAAAAAGTATTTATTTATTTAATTATTAATTTATTTATATGCAGTTTGATAACTTTTATTTAATTTTATTTTGAAACTCACAGTATGTCATTTGTTTAGCTACACAATAAAATAAAATAAAATAAAGTATTTTTATTTATTATTTATTATATTCATTAAATCTTAATAATAATCAAATTTTTATTTCTATAAAGGAAGATTTATTTATCTATTTGACCTATGTTTTTTTTCCAATAATTTAAAAAGTATTTATTTATTTATTTATTTATTTATTTATTTATTTATTTATTTATTTATTTATTTATTTATGTATATGCAGTTTGACAGAATTTTTATTTAATTTTGTTTTACATTTCAAAGTATGTATTTTGTTTAGCAACACAATGAAAGTAAAATAAAGTCTTTTCATTTATTATTTATTAAATTCATTAAAAATTAATAATAATTGAATAGCTCTTTCTATAACGCTGTATTTATTTATTTGACCTATGGCTTTCTTTCACTAATTTAAAAAAAGTATTTATTTATTCATGTATATGCCGTTTGACAGAACTTTTTATTTTCTATTTGTTTTACATTTCACAGTATGTAATTTGTTTAACGACACAACAAAATAAAATTAAATCTTTTCATTTATTAGTAATTAAATGACTAAGTCTTAGATTAATTAATTAGATTAAATCTTAATAATAATCTAATTGTTCTTTCTATAAAGGTGGATTATTTATTTGGCATACCGCTTTTTTCAGTAATTAAAAATATATTTATTTATTTTATTTATTTATTTACAGTTTTACAGAACTTTATTTTGTTTTATTTTACCTCTAACAGTATGTAATTTGTTTAACAACACAACAAAATATAATAAAGTGTTTTCAATTAATATGATTTAAATTCATTAAATATTATTAGATTGAATTTATCATTCTTAAATTAAAATGAATTAAAAACACATGTAAATTTTATTTGCTTTCTTTGTGTAAAGGAAATTCTATGTATTATATAATATATATATATATATATATATATATATATATATATATATATATATATATATATATATATATATATATATATATATATATATATATATATATATATATATATATATAATCATAACATTCCAAGTGGACATTTTTAATAAGTGTGTCTGAGTAAAAGAGCAACTGTGCACAAATGTGTGCGTGTGTTTCAGTGTGTCTCATGAGGTTAACAGTGTGTGTAAATTCCTGGGCAGCGTGAGATATAGACGTGTGATCCCCTGATCTCTGATTATGTCTGAGCCTGTAAATATCATGTGATTAATCAAGAGAGCTTGTTCTTCCTCAGTCACCTTCACAGCTGGCAGATCAGCTCGGCCCTGTTTGCACGCAGCTTATTTCATTTAATAGCCCTTAAATCTGCTGCGCTCTTTACAGTCTCTGTGTTTCTGTTTTCTTCGGTGGCTCCAGACGCACTATTTATACCACGTCGCATGTAGTTTGAACTGTTCTTTTTAAGATATTCATGCACATCACATCTTGAATATGTCTCCAGCCTCTAAGACCACGAGCTGCTGTCAAAGGACATTTGCTCTGTGCTTTTTTCACAAACACATTCGGAGGTTGAGGAAATATATTTCTCTTACATGTGATAATGCTGAGGGAATAACTGTTTGGCTTTTATGAATGGTTTGCTGACAAGAAAACAATATAAGATTTTGTAATGGCAACAAGTCTTTGACAATGGCAAGCTTTTATTTTGAATTAGCAACTTTTATTTTGCTGAATGCTGCATAGGCCTTAATTGTACTTGACTGTGAATTGTTTGCTAATAATCAGCATGTGCATAGGCTAAAATTTCTTGCTGGCTAGAAAGTGAATAACTTGGAAGTCAACAGCTTTATAGAAAAAACCTATGATTTTAAACAAGCTCAAGTGAGCTTTGGAGATAAACAAGTCAAAGTTTGATGACTACACGGTTTATTTCCAGAAAGAAGTGGAATTATGATTGGAAAAAAATATATATGGACACTTTATACCAATCCTGCAGACACCTTTATATTTTCTTAACATATTACCATCACTCAATAATCAACCAAACGGATGTTATACGAATGAAACAGCATGATTTGCTTGTTTCTTCTGTTACTGATGTCCAACCGGAGCATTTCCTGGTGAGTTCATGACATTTAATCATAATAAAGCACATTTTTATCTGCTTTTAGTGCAGATTCTGATTGGGGTGAAGTATTGTTTGCAAATTCTGAATAGGGAAATCATATTAGCAGCCAATGGCTATCAAACTACCACATCGTTCACGGTCAATTAAATAGAGCTAATGTTGTTTTGAAGTTATACTTGCATGCTAATTCAGAACCAATATTCAAAGTAGCGTTAAACAATATAGAGACGGTGTCACAAGCTGTCACTGTTCAGAAATGAACGAAAGTGCGAAAATAAAACCAACTTTACCTCAATCAGATTCTGTTGCTTTTGAACTTTATTCTTATTTGCACACTGTTTAGAGCCTGTGATGTTTATGTTGCCTTTAAGTGAAATCAGAGATATTGTACAAGCAAAGTTGTATTTAAAATAGTGTTTTAAAGTGTTTCTGTTTTTCCCCACATATGTACATTATTGTCAAAATGGATCCCGTTCACATGGATCTGGGAAAATGACTTTGTAAAAAAAAAAAATCACTACACACAACATGCATGCGCATTTGGTCTGTGTGATAGTCTGCTGTTGTTGTTTTGGTTATTGTGTGTATGCCTATTGAAAATGTAGAATACACATCCAGTGTTCGAACTATACCGTGACCTTTGGGGGAGCCAGCTTTTTTTTTCTAAAATGGTGTGTGTGAGGGGGACGATAGTTCTGGTTTACTTTCTCACTAAAAAGCACTTGTTTTCTCATCAATAACGTTCTTTCACCCTTAAAAATATCTTTTGAGGGATTTATTTATACATGCACAAAAAACAGCTGTATAAACAACAGAACATCGTTGTCTAGTTTTACCTGCAGTGCTTCTGTGAGAGGAATACATTCATATTAAATCAACAAACACAAATATGTTTCACTTAACAACAAAGTAAATAACCTTGTCATAGCCTATCATTTTTCTATTCGCTCTATAAGTTCAAGATGATGGCACCAAGGACAGCTTTTTTATTTTACATAGGGCTATAGAGGGGTGGCGCGGTGGTGCAGTGGGTAGCGCTGTTGCCTCACAGCAAGAAGGTCACTGGTTCGAGCCTCAGCTGGGTCAGTTGGCATTTCTGTGTGGAGTTTGCATGTTCTCCCTGTGTTCGTGTGGGTTTCCTCTGGTTGCTCCGATTTCCCCCACAGTCCAAAGACATGCGCCATAGGTGAACTGGGTAAGCTAAGTTGTCCATAGTGTATGTGTGAATGAGGGTGTGTGGGTGTTTCCCAGTGATGGATTGTGGCTGGAAGGGCATCCGCTGCGTAAAACGTACTGTATGCTGGATAAGTTGGCGGATCATTCCACTGTGGCGACCCCTGATTTATAAAGGGACTAAGCCAAAAAAAAAGAATGAAGAGGGCTATAGATTGTCATGAGATCTCACTTTTAACTCCAGTAAAACAATCGCGAGGTTCCGTTTTGTCAAGTTTACCCTGCTTTCAGCTTAATTGTCCAACATGTCTATAGCAATGTCACGGTGTTTAAATAATTGTATGAACTAAATAAAGTGAAACGCAACGTGTAATCGTTTGTTTCAAAAAAATAAATAAGCAGTGTCTCAACGTCCATATAAAAAGCATCTGGCTATCAGTCTTTAACATGACTGGACTTTGCTCCTTAGCGCCCCCACACCTTAATGCTCATGACAAGAAAAGCATAGGTATCTTTTTTAAAGTGATGTTTAAATTGCCATCATGCATGAATAAATTATCATTTTTATCACATAATAATCCATGATCACATTAAACAATACTGAAACCGCACGTCTAAATAACACATTGTAAATATTTTTTGAACCCCTCCCTAAAAAAAATGTTTAAATGTTTCCAGGGGAGCCCATGCCTTAGGGAGCCGAGCTCCCCTAGCTCTCCCAGAGTTCACACCCTGTGCCCATCCGTGAAATCATAGTTTTCACAATTTTTCATTTTTGAAGTTTACAGTGGGTCAATAATAATATCATTTTTAAAAATGTGCACTTTGCAATTGGTTTTCAAAAGTAAGCATTTTCAAGCCCCCAAAAGCCCATTGAGTAGAGTACATAAACGGTCAAAACAAATAAAAATAATTGTTGTTTTTTTGTTGATAACAGTGCGATGTAAATGCACCCCTTTACCAGGACAGTTAATTCAAGATTGAGGTAAAGTTGATTTTATTTTTGCACTTTCATTTTGTGACAACTAGTAACACACGTAAAAATGACTTAAAAGCAACATTAGCATTATTAATTTGACTGTGAACAATTGATAGTCATTGGATGATTCCGCTATTTGGAATTTGTGAAGAATACTTTTCTGAAATTATATCATTAAGGAGTCAGAAAGTCTAAATGTGTAAATATAAAACCAACTTTACCTCAGCTGATTCAAGACAGTTCTCTAATTGTGATGTTGGACGGGGCATTGATGCAAAAAGACTAGTATGAAGCTCTTCAAGCTCTTCTCAGACTTTTTTTGGTGTTGCTAGGTGGAATTAAAGAAATAGTTTAGATAAATAAAAATGTACTGCTTTTATTTTAGACCTTTTAGACAATTAAATATGTAGGTGGCTTTGTTAATTCAGTAGAACTTTAAAGAAGTCAATGGTTACCCATTTTTTGAGATTGAAATTAAACATAGAAATAAGTGTAAATCAATTCCTGTGGATCTCGATCTCCTCTGGATAAACTGTGGACTTATGAAATGAAATGATTGGTCTGATTGGAGTGTTTCTCCTCAGAAGACATTAGTGTATTTCCATAAGCCACAGAGATCCATTTGGACTTGTTTGTCTGTGTTTATTTTTAATAAACTAACAGTAACCAATGACATTAGACAAATCACTAAGGACTATAGATTAACAAAACATTCTTAACATTCGACTGAAGAAAAACCTGAAGGTGAATAAATCAACAGGAAATTTTCATTTTTGGATGAACTATCCCTTCAAGTCTCTAATAAACAACTGAATTCACTTCAGGAGTTTCGAAGTTGTCATCTGATTTCTGTGAGATTTGTGTGTTGCATTCTTTAACTGTCATTTGGAAACAAAGCCATCATGACAGCAAACCCATCATGTGGAACAAGAAACTCTATGTATTTGCAACTGTGACTATTAGTGCTTATCAAGATCAAACACTGGGTTTTAAAAAAGAATGTGTAGTTTATGACATACTCATCGTAACGTCGTAAAACAATTCCCAATGACACGGACTGGCTCTATTATGCATTCTAGGTCTGCTGTGTTTGTGCCCTGGTTAGTGCACCCACTTTCCTAGCTGGATCTCATGTTCAAATCCTGCTCCAGTTGGAGATGGAATAAAAAAGGGGTTACATTGGTGCTGGGTTAGGGATGAGTGTAGCAGAGGTCAGCTAGTAAGTGTTGTGTGAGTAAACCTCAATGGCCTCGAAAGGCACACTAGCTACTCATGCCATAGACTGTGGTTGTTAGTGTCCTTGTTAGTGTGCTAACTTCCCATATTGGAATTGCCGGTTTGAATCCTGCCTACTGTCACAGTATGGGATTTTCACCGATGAAGAGAGCATATTCACAACAAACAAAGCTGTATTTTGATGATGCTGTGACTGAATGTGGAGTCATGAGAGATGTTATCTTTATTACATCCTACAGTACTCCTGCTAAAATCATTTTCATGGATGAGAGAAAGTATTCAAAAGCTATTATCATGGTAGCATGAATTAGAGTAAGACTGAAAGATGTCGAAGTGAACTGAGATGCTCAAGCAAT
Source organism: Danio aesculapii (assembly GCF_903798145.1). Classification (NCBI taxonomy): domain Eukaryota; kingdom Metazoa; phylum Chordata; class Actinopteri; order Cypriniformes; family Danionidae; genus Danio; species Danio aesculapii. Next base: position 17,301,322 of record NC_079458.1, read on the forward strand.
TGCTGATGAGAGACAAGTGCGATGTGGCATGAAAGCAGCAGAGCTTTTATTATGCCACAGTTCACAGCTTCCGGTTCTTTCAGTCATTGTTATAATACTGCTTTGTGCAGTCTAATAAAACACATTAAAGCATCTTTTGGAGTTTCCCTCTTTTTTGTATAACGGAAAATCAAGGGTGTGTGACACCATTAGCATGGTGACACAGAAAAACCTAATCACTGACCATTATTCAAAATATTTGACATACTGGAAATGCATAAGTCAGCAAAATAAATAACACTGGATAATTTTGGATAATAAAATAAAAAAATGTACATAATGTGCCTTTAAAGTGAGGAAAGAAGAACTAGAGGAATTTTGTTGGTGCCGTGACCCGGTTGAGAGTAAGGTTTAGCGCTTGGGCTGATTTATATTGGCTGGCACCATCTTTGAGGATGTGAGCTTACATTTACAGTTACAAATGGCCTACTGATGTTTTGCTTATATATTTTATATTAGGCTATTATGTGTGCATAATCATATTTAGATATAATAATAATAATAATAATAATAATAATAATAATAATAATAATAATAATAATAATAATAATAATTATAATAATATTATTATTAATAATAATAATAATAAACATACTGTTTGTTTGAAAACAACATTTTTCATCCTTACTGCAAACTTATATGAATGATAATATAGTTAAATGTTGAGGGGACACTACAATATTTTCCAGGGGAAAAGGAGGTCTCAGGCAAAAAAAGGTTGGGAACCACTGAGTGAGTGTGGGCGAAGCTAAGAGCTGCGGGACAGCAACAGATTTTTGTCTTTACCATACGATAAAAGATGTTGCACGTCCGCCAGTTCCCGGCTCTGAATGAGCGAGCTTTAGCAACTTGTACAGTAAGGTATCATTACAGGTATTTTCAGTGTAAGCACAACACCTTAGAATAAACTCAACACACAGTAACATAACAACCCCATTGCTAGCTAGCATTTTGGAAGTGTTATTGCAGAGCAACACAAACAGAACACAGATGTAAACATGCACTGCTCCACGTAAGATATGTGCCATGCCTTGCGGCGATCGCTTGACGCAAGTATAATTCAGTATTTAAGGGTGCTTTTACACTAGCACTTTTGGTTTGTTTGACATCAAAGTACTGTATATTTAGCTAGTGTGAATGATGTCTTCTGTACTCTGGTGAGCACCTGTGAACCGCACCCGTGTCTGCCTAAAAGAGATGGTCAGGGGTACAGTTCTTGCAAACTCTGATTCGGTTCACTTCTGACATGAATGCAATCATAACGGAAGTGAACCGCCAAATGTACAACAACGTTATTTTTCATAATGTTCACTCGTGTGTGTGTGTGTGTGTGTGTGTGTGTGTGCGTGTGCGTGCGTGTGCGTGTGCGTGCGCGTGTGTGTGTGTGTGTGCGTGTGTGTGTGTGTGTGTGCGTGTGCGTGTGCGTGTGTGTGTGTGTACGTCTGCGTATCATTTACTGTACCTTGGTACAGTACTCTGTATGTTACCAAAACCAAAAGATTCAGTAAAAGCTGAACAACCTGCGATGTGCATACGTCTTTCCATTTCGGCACCTTGTCTTTTGTGGCCGTCACTTAGCAACAGCTGTACACACAACAGCAGTTGACAAGCTTACCAGCTTAGAAGGAAAAAAGACAATGGCTGCATTCGAAACTGCATACTTCCATTCTATATAGAATGCTTAAATCAGTATGCGAGCTGAGTAGTCTGTCCGAATTCATAGAATTCGAAAATCAGTATGCGAGAAGTACCCGGATGACTTCCGGCGAGATTCTGTAGTGCACATTCCTTGCACGCTGTGCTATCCCATGATACCCCATGAAAAAATTCATGAATGGAAGAGAAGCGACGCAACTGACGCAGGTAGGTCAAGTGACCATGACAAAATGATGGATGTAGTACGTCCGAGTTCCGTTCATACTTCTCACATTCATACTGTATATAACATTCTTTTCTAACGGCCTAGTAGTATGTTTAAATTCAAATGCAGTACTTACTGAGTAGTAGGCGGTTTAGGATACAGCCAATATGAACACCAACCACCCAAGAAGTTGGCAAGGGGGGACCATTGAACTTGGGTTCGGACCAGGCAATCGACCCAAGTGTGAAAGCACCCTACTTGTAAGGCCAGCTAGTAAGAATTGTGTAAGTAAATTTCTCTCTTACGTTTCATGTCAAAATCTAATATTCGAATTACACTTGAAACGAGGAAAGTAGAACCGAAGATGTTACAGTAGAAATTGTCCATAGTTGTGTTTTAATTAGACTACTTTCAGATTTCCTTAAGTGCCAGTATTTCATAATAAAAACGGACCCCAATCTCAAAAGTTGGAACTTCCCTGGTGCTCTCGAAGGCTTGACCTCTCAGAATCACACATACGCCAAGGCAAACGTCTCCATTTTGCATCTTTCAGGAGCGTTTGACAAATGCGCTGTCGTCTCCTACTGCCGTTATCTACCAATTACCCCTCTTCAAACCAGTTCACTCGGAAAATGCAGTGGGATGGCGCGGGTAACTCAGCACGGGCTGGAAGTGGATGAGTGATTCGGCTGATTGCTGAAACCTCAATGATTGTCATTCTAAGATGGTGCATGGGACATATATGTCAGCTTAATCAAGACATTAAACCTAGCGCCCAGCCGCCACGATGCCAAACCCTGACCTGTCTGAGAAAATAGTTCTCTAATTGGTTTTGTGTGGTGGTTCAGCGTCCTTGTTCCCACCCAACCGTCATCCCAACACAATCCCAGCACACATCACTGTCAACTGGTCCACAAAATCTCCTTAACAAGCTCCACGTTACATAAACACTCCTTTTTTTATTGAAGCTTTTAAGTGAGATGCTCAAGGAGAGGTTGTGATTTCTTTCCAAGCCGAGGCCAGATGAGAGAAGATTCTGGAAAAAAACAACAACCGCTAACCTGGGAACGCTTCCAAACCTTGCTAATGCTAATTTTATATGTATCACAACTTGACCGTGGAAAGACAGAATTAAGTTCTTGAGTGATTTGAAAGGGGCGTGCGGGTGGATGACAGGCCTGGTGAAATATATGCCACAGGCAGCCCTTCTTCAGGTTAAGATCAGGGAGAAAATGCAAATGAACTGGATGTGCTTATAGAGGTCATGAGTTTGTGTATTTATCAGGCAATTCTGCGACAATGAACAAATACTGCTAGGGTTATTATTCAGACATCACATGTGCTGTACTTGTGGCATGCTTTTGCAACAGTTGCTGTTAGTGCAAAACATATGCAAATGATTCTGGATGTTGTTTTTAAGAAGTTAAGATGCTGTTTTAAAGTATTACAGTTGTCTTTTTAGTTCAGTAATTTCAGAGGTAGATCACAGTACTGTATCTGAATGGACAGTAGCTATTCAAGAAAAGTATCATCTCTAATTTATTTACTTTAGACCTTATGATTGTTTTGTTTATATTCATGAATAATACATGCGAAAATGCAAATTAGGTTACAAGTTCATGAGATTTTAATGGGTTTAAATATTACTTTTGTGTATTTATAGTGTATCCTCAATTTATAATTGTATTTAGATGCATGCTTTAAAAAATACTGAAAGATTTATCACACTTAACATTCAAATGTGCTGTTTATTTTTATTTTGCGAACATAACTAGTTAATTGTGTCACATAACTACACTGTAAAAAATTATATGAACAATTAGTCCTGACAACATATGTTTTTAATTCATTGTAACTTATTAAGCTACACTGAAAAAAATTATTCAAAGATGATTCCTTGGATTTACTAAATTTTTTTAAGTGGTTGTAAACAATTTATTTGGGCTGAATGTAAACAAACAAATTAAGTTGAACATTGCTCAACTTAATTTGTTTGTTTAAATTCAACATAAATCAATTGTTTGCAACAGTTTTGCATGCAACACTTTTTTCAGTGTACGTAAATCATGTTCTAACTTAATTTTATAAGTTTCACATGCTGTTTTAAATCAGTTTAACATAATATAAGTTCAATGGACTCTAAGTAAATTTGATTCGGCTTACAAATTTAAGGCAACCAGGATTTTTTTTGTACAGTGTATAAATTGAGTTTTGGGTGTTTGCACTTGTCTATATTTTAACAATATTCTATTCTATTATATTTATTATCATAATTATTATTATTAATAGTAATAATAATATAGATATTTTTATGTTTTTGAGAGGTTTGATTAATTTAAGTAAATTTGCTTTATTTAATTAGCAAAAGAGTATGTTGGTAAACAATTAAATGAGAATTTAATAATTTATTTTATGGTGTGCTTGCTCTATACTGTAAGGCAGTGTTTCTCAACCACGTTCCTGGTGGATTACCAGCACTGCATATTTTGGATGTCTCCTTCGTTTGTCGCTCCTAATTAGCTGATGATCTGAATCAGGTGTGTTCTTGAGTGCTTTGAAAGGTGTCTATAAATAAAATGAATTATTATTATTATTATTATAGGTACTCTTTGGCTTTTACAGTTTTACTAGTATAAAAATTTGAGTATATAATCATAAACATTTGTACTCGTATGCAAATATTAAATTAATTTAGTGCCTATATACTGTAATTATTTACTTGCATTATGTACTTAAGTACGTATTATTTATTATGCATTAAAAATACCAGATCACATGATTGCGAGATTCTGTTTTAATCATCCTTATGTATTGTATTAATATTTATTACTTAAATTCAACTCTTAGATCAAGATTCTGAACTAAGAACATCTCTCTTCTATACATACATTTCATATGCAAACATCATATCGGCTGAGTTCTTTATTTAATCTAATATGCACGACTTGAGCCAGTCATTAGCTTCTCAATGAGTTGTTGTGTGTTATTTACTCTAATCGTGTCAGAGTCTTTTTAACAGCTGAGCGCTCCTAGATTAATGCATGCAAACGCACTAATAGAGAGATGCAACTTTTATTTGGATGTTCAGATAATAGGTGGTTGAATCATTTAAAATCAGCATTAGAGAGCATGCTTTATTTTTAATCTGCCTCATTACTGATGATGAATTGCATCTTAATTATGACGATAAACAGCGTGTGCAAATGAATGAGGTGTATCTGACAGGAGGACTCATTTGCTAATAACTATCACCCTGTGAATAAATGATGACACCTCTCGTTTGGCTTTACACGTTACTCATGTCTCTTTTGTATTCTTTTATAATTACCATCATTTGTTTTTAAATAGATTTTTTGGCTTGTATAATATGATTAATGTTTTTGTTATTGAAGTCAAGAATACAAATTTGGGTCGATTTTATTTTTAATAAGTATATTCTCCTATGTTTATAGTTAAACAGATACTTGTTTACTTTTTACCTGTTTACTTTTGTTTATAGGAGTAAATAAGCTAGTGCATGTGTAAACACATTTACTTTTGTACATTTTTGTTTATGCAAGGACATTTAAGTTTGAATTAATTTTATTATTTTTTTAAAAAGTATATTCTCCTTCTATATGTTTAGATTTAAAAAGAAGTTTGTTTACTTTTTACCTGTTTACTTTTGAGATTGTATTGTTTATAGGAGTAAATAAGCTAGACATGTAAACATTTACTGTTGTACATTTTTGCTTATGCAAGTACTTTTCAATTTGGCTCAATTTTATTTTTTCAAATGCGTATATTCTCCTTCTGTATATTTATAATAAAAAATGACACGTGTTCAATTTTAAAATTGTATTGTTTATAGGAGTAAATAAGCTAGTAGACATGTAAACACATTTCCTTTTATACGTTTTTATTTATGCAAGAACATTTACATTTGGCTCTATTTTATTATTTTAAATGCGTATATTCTCCTTACTTCGGTATGTTTATAATTAAAAAATGACACGTGTTTATAAATTATCTGTTAAATTTTAAGATTGTATTGTTTATAGGAGTAAATAAGCTAGTAGACATGTAAACACATTTCCTTTTATATGTTTTTATTTATGCAAGAACTTTTCAATTTGGCTCGATTTTATTTTTTTAAATGTGCATATTCTCCTTTCTTCTATATGTTTATAATTACACGTGTTTAATTTCTACAAATTTACCTTTGAGATTGTATTGTTTAAAGGAGTAAATAAGCTAGTATACATGTAAACACATTTACTTTTGTACATTTTTGTTGATGCAAGAGCATTTGGGTCAGTTTTATTTTTTATAATATATATAATCTTCTTTTTTCTATTGTTTATAATTAAAAAGACATGCGTTTACTTTTTACCAGTTTACTTTTGAAATTGTATTGTTTATAGGATTAAATAAGCTAGTGGACATGTAAACGCATTTACTTTTGTACATTTTTATTTATGCAAGAACTTTTCAGTTTAGCTCTATTTAATTATTTTTAAATACGTATATTCTACCTTATTCTATATGTTTATATGCTTAAAAATGACACGTGTTTATTATTTATCTGTTTACTTTTGAGATTGTATTGTTTATAGGAGTAAATAAGCTAGAAGACATGTAAACACATTTCCTTTTATACGTTTTTATTTATGCAAGAACGTTTAAATTTGGCTCTATTTATTATTTTAAATACGTATATTCTCCTTCTGTATGTTTATAATTAAAATTGACACGTGTTTATAATTTATCTGTTAAATTTTAAGATTGTATTGTTTATAGGAGTAAATAAGCTAGTACACATGTAAACACATTTCCTTTTATACGTTTTTATTTATGCAAGAACATTTAAATTGGGCTCTTTTTATTATTTTAAATACGTATTTTCTCCTTTCTTCTGTATGTTTATAATTAAAAATGACACGTGTTTATAATTTATCTGTTAAATTTTAAGATTGTATTGTTTATAGGAGTAAATAAGCTAGTAGACATGAAAGCATTTACTGTTTTGCAGTTTTGTTTATGCAAGCACATTTAAAAAAATAAGCAAAGAAGTTAGTATTCTTTATTTTGTTTATTTTGTTTGACATATAAACAAATAAGAGCAAACTAAACAACAAAATAAGCTAAGTGAATAAGCTAAATATTTATTTTATTTCTTAAGTTAGTTGATACTTAAATGAAATATTTGATTTTAAGATGAGACGATGTTTATTTGTAAGTCAGCAAACGTCAGTCAGTTTTCCAATAAATTGATAGTCGTTTACTTAGTTTGTACTTATAGTATAATCTCTATAAATTCACACTTATGTTAGACAAAATTGTTTACATTTTTACATGCGTTCCTTTTATCATTACCAGTGCATGCAAATTTGTAACGTATATGGGGAAGAGGGTTGTTTATATACTCATTTATATATTCTACAGTATGTAATTTAAAACATATTGGACATAATTTTTACTGAAAACAATACTGAACATTTTAACCGGTAATTACAAAGGAAACACCATAAGACAATGAAAAGAAAAAAAGAAAAAAAATATTTCCCAGCTTTTATTTACATTCAAACTAAAAATATAAGTCAGAATTTGCCCGGGGTATAAATAATTTCAGGCTTCACTGTACTGTTTGCTTGACTGTACTACTGTACTATAAGTTTATAACATATGTGTAAACAACATCACCTCTTTTCCTTTATATGTTAGTCATGTCTTAATATCCTTTAAAGTATATGAAATATACGTAATATTAAATGCAACCAAAGTGATTTAACTAACTTTTGACATAAAATCAGTTAAATATAAATGCAAGACTTTGATCACAAACTTAAAACCTCCTTATTGACATGCTTAAGTGCTCAAATAAGCCTTGATTTATGTCTTGATCTCTTGAGTGAATCACAGTCGACCCATGAGCAAAAGCTCTTCAGTGATAAACATTATCCATTAAAACACACGGCTCTGTTTCTCCACCGCTCATAACACAGGACAAGGGTGGCTGACCTTGAAGCGTTAACTGTTCCTGCTAATTGACTAATAATAAAATGTTTTTATTGTGCACAAAAAAAGCCTTTAGGATAATTGAATTTGGTGGTAGGTCTAGATCTTTTTTTGCTGAGGTTGTAAAACACGAGTCTTAATTGGCATAATGAAAAAGATTACAGTGACTGCTGTGATGACTGTTCTGGGTTTCTTTACATTGAGAGCAGACTCATTAAACTGCAGATTACAGCACACAGACCTACTGCTCCTCATTAGCATTGACTGATCTCAGGCTGGATGGACACCCTCACATTTTTTAATTAGCTACACCTCACATCCAATCAGCTTGATAACAGCTGGTCATTTTCCATCGCCTTTTTTCTTGTTTCCTTTCATTGCTGTTGGGTTTGTTATGTGAACAACTGTGTTGAATATCATGTAAATCAATTAAGCTAAAATCGTTTATGTCACTGAATGGATCCTGAAACATTTTACTTCATACTTTATTAAAAAAAAAAAAACCTACAAATCTAAGGTTGATCTAACAGTGTGCTAATATGTTTAAAAATGTGCTAGCAAAAGCTATGTTACAAATGATTGCAGTTTTAGCAGTATGCTATGTTAGAAACATGTTAACAACACAAAGATTCTTGCCACTTTGTTGCCAGTATTCCAATTAGTATCAGTACAACAAAATTCTAGCAATGGCTTAGACAATCTAATCATGTTATTTCATGCTATTGTGCTAGCAACAGGCTAATACATGTCAGCAAACATGTAAATTCATGTTAGCAAAATTGTGGAAATTAAAAAACAAGATAGCCACATGTGCTAACAATGAGTTAATGTGCTTAAACATATACCAACGAGCTTAAACGTGCTAATAATAATGTTAACAAACAATTCAGGCCACTTTGTAGATCCAATTCTCTGTATCAGTATGTAAACAACAAAATGCTAGCAATGGTTCAGACAAGCTAATCATGATAATTCATGCTAATGTGCTACCAAGCAAACATGCAAATTCATGTTAGTAAAATTGTTAGTAAAATTGTAGACATTGAAAACAAGATAGCCACATGTGCTAACAATGAGTTAATGTGCTTAAACATATACCGACAAGCTTAAATGTGATAATATCATGCTAGCAATGTGCTAAACACACTAGAAATACTGTATGTTAACAACATTTAAAATGTTATCGACATGATACGAAATGTTACAATTATAAGACATGGTAGCAATGTGGTATAACAGGCTACAAGCATGAAACATGCTAAAAACAATTTAAAGCATTTAAAAATGAAAAACAGAGAAAAATGAATACAAATAAAATATAAACACAATATCAATTAAAAAAAATAGATATATAATTAAAAGCTAAAACCACACAAAAATGATTGAGAAAATAAAAGTTTCTCAATAACCACAGTGCTTAAAATTCCTTTTAAATTCTAGTTTAAATGATCTAGGCTAGCAAACAGAATTGAGCATTAGAATCGGTAGAGTTAAAATGAGTTACAATACAGGTTAATTTATGTAATTGTAATAATTAATTAGGAAAGCAATTATTAAATTAAGTTGAATATCTTTCAAAAAAATCACTCATATGAAGAGATAATGTTGTAATTGTTAGTGCATACTTTAGCGTTTTTTAACCATACTCAGTGGTGGAGAGAGTACTGAAAAATCATACTTAAGTAAAAGTACCATTACTTGTCTAAAAATGTAGTGCGAGTAGAGTAAAAGTATCTGTTGTAAATATTACTCCAAGAACGAGTAAAAAGTAGCCTTTTCAAAAGTACTCAACAGTAGTGAGTAGCATTTAATGATTGCCCAGCAGGCACACAACATCATAAGACATTAATATTAGGTTAGATTTAGGTTGTGATGTCAGATGACCAAAATTCAATGTCTAGTCAGCGTCTAAGAACAATTATTTTGGTGTCCAATAACAATGTCAAGTGACATTGATATTTTGTTGATTTTAGGTTGTGTTGGAAAGTGACCAAAATCCAACATGGAGCCAACAACTTAAACCAACGTCATATTGACATCAAATACTGATATTCATTCGTCAAGTATGGCAGTCAAAATCCAACATCTGATAGACATCATAGTGGTAACGTCCACACAACGTCAAGCTGTAACATCATTAGATATTGATATTTGGTTGATTTTAGATTGGACGATGGGCACTGACGTAGGCCTGACATTGGGTTCTGATGTCAACAAAATACAATGTCCCCACGACGTTGGGGTACAATGTCGATCTGACGTCATGTTGACGTCTTGTGCCTGCTGGGTGTTTAAGGCCATTTCGGTCCTCATACATCCATCGTCTTCTCATCAGTGACATGCATCCAAACAGTCTCTGGGTCAATGTGTGTAAAGATTTTGGACATCTTCTTGGACAATTTTAATGCTTCAAAACTGTTTGCTGGAATTATAAATCACCCATGTCTTGAGGTAGTTCATTATGATGCTATTGACCTTCGATGTGTGATTTGATTTGACAGGAATCACAGAACTGATTTTTCTACTCCCCATAGACAAGAAAAAAAAAAGTAGTAACTGCAGATTGAAGGAAAGTAATAGAGTAAAAGTACAGATACAGCTCTAAAAGACAACTCACTTACAGAAGTTTGAGTATTTGTAATCCTATTTTACACCACTGACAATACTATAGTAAAATAATTGAATGAATCTGTAGTAATTCTGGTAATACAGCAACTATATTAGTATAAACAAATTACCCAATAATCCCAATACTATACTACAATATACCACAGTTTACTGTAGCAAACCTAAAGCAAAATGCAGAATTTATTACAGGTTATTAGTTCACAGTATTAGATATTACTGTATACTGTAACATTCATTAACAAAGAGTTGTAAATACTATAACATATGGAGTATAATAAACTTTACAATATGACTCAAAAACACTTACTGAAGTTCATTTACATTCACAAACTTCCAAGTATAGACTCTAAGTATAGATATAGAATATTTTTAAGACAACAAGTTTATTTTTATGTTGCTTTAATTTATTTTAATATGCTAATCAGGTTTTAGCTACAAGTTATACAAAGTTTAACTTAATATTCTTAGTCTGTTTGATTGTCGACTAGAAAAGTTAATTTGATTCAACTTTAAAAACAAAGTTCAATTTAATTTAGCCTCATAAACCTCCGGTTACAATAAACTCAGCAAATATGTGTTTGAATCTTTTCAAAATCATCTTGTAATGTTAAACGAAAGTAAAAGAGTATTTCTGATTAAACTTACAGGAGTATATCAGACAAGTTTTGTCATGTTATCATATATTCTACTACAAGAAAACGGTGACGCTAGTTCTGCCCTGAAGGCACGCCGTCAAAACCCATCAATCTCGGCTGAAATTCTGCTTGCGTGGCTGCAAAATAAATACTGTAAGATTGTCTAAAATGGTACAGTTTCTATCGTGGATTTTCAGATTTTACTGTTCACAAAGGAGCCGTAGTTTAAATGTATACATGCCTTTTGGTGATAAATTTGCATGCAGCATGGGGCAGACTAAAGATCAGGCTAAAGCGGTCTGTGCTGCGCTCTGCCATATATAACGGGGACTGACGGCTCTTCTGATAGGGTGTCAGTTTGGCTGTGTGTTAATGTTAAGTTGTCGGGCCATGCTCCCAGACTCATTACTGCAAATTTAGTCTGCTGGGAGCACAAGGGAACGGCTCACGTGCACATTATGACAAAGAGAGCTGTTTTAATATTAGTTGTAATGTGGGGAAGCTACTGTAGTTTCCACGCCGGGATAAAAAATGATTAAAAAGGTAAATGCATTTGACTATTTCTAATTTTGTCACACTTTACAAAAAGGTTTCATTAGTTAATGTATTTACTAACATGAACTTATTATAAACTATACTTGTATAACAAATATTAGTCATAGTTCAACATTTACAAATGCATTATTAACATTTCAATTCATGCTTGTTACCATTAGTTACCCAGTGGTTGAGGTATTGCATTCCTGGATCAAAACAAATGTAAACGCAGGTTGCCAGACTGAGGACCAATAAGGGTGAGTCTGACGATCGAGCCTAAAGGCTGAATCGTGTTCTATATAAAAGCAACGGCATGTGATAGAAGGAATATTTTCCATTCCTTGAAGCCCAAAACCAACACCTCGATATAGTAGAAACGGCTTCTATTTCTTGCAGCTGAACAACAGAAAACTGACAATAATCCCCTCAGGTACACCTCATGTGCTTTACTTAGTGTTGAATGCTAACAATGTGAGTTTGAATGTCATTTTACAGGACATTTATTGCCATACTGAAAGCAGCAGCAGATAGTTCACCTCAAATCTTAAAAATAAAATAAAATAAACCGTTTGAAATTGAACTTTAGAACTGTGACCCAAAACCAACACATATCAGCATGTAGATTCAATAATGTTAAGTAAACCTTAACATATTAATGTTAAATAAAGAGGTATATATACTGTACATATATATATATATATATATATAATTGCAAGATGTCTTCAAATAAATTCTATTTGTCCATTAATCCCATCAGAATTAAATTTGTAAAAAAAAAATCCTGTCCTTGGCTATGGCCTTTGATAACAGGATACTTTACTGTCTCTGCTTAAAGTGTAGACTGAGATGGGAAAAAAGGCTTTTAAATATGCAGCAATTTTTGCATGGAGTAATCTACAAACAAAGTTGCAGTTTAAAAAATGTATTTTACTAAATGCTTTTTAAAAGAGTCTAAATGATTTAGAATGTTTTGAATAGTTTGTTTGTCAGTGTCAACTGTCAATTGTTTTTTGTTTGTTGTCTGTTAGACTCATGTGACAGGTGTACTGCCTAATCTTTGCCAGGACGCTCTTGTAAAAGAGATTTTTAATCTCAATGTGTTTTTCCTGGTAAAATAAAGGTTATAATAATAATAATAATAATAATATTTACTTGCATTTCTGAGGAAAAGTCAGAATTATTCAAGAACAATAATTGTGAAGTGAAAATTCTGATTTTCGAGATGTAAATTACTTTATAAATAAGCTCGGAATCGCAGGATGTTCTAATTGCATTTTATAAATTCAGAATTTTAAGGAACAGCCAAAACGCAGAAATGCAATGCTAAAAAGTGCAAAACATAAACCCACAATTACGAGATGCAATTCTCAACTCAGAAATGAGAGACGTAAACCCAAAAATGCAAGACATAATCACAATTTTTTTTAATAAAAACCCTAATTTGTGTTTCATTATTTTTTAATCCTGAATCATTATTTTTTTATATTGAGCAAATGCAAGATTATACTTGCATTTCAGGAAAAACATCAGAATTGCAAGATATAAATCTAGAGTATAGATCAAAATCCAGTTCAGCCTATAATTTTGGGATTAACGTAACTGAAGTCTTCAGCCGTTTTTATTAGTGATCATGTGACTGACAGGACAGCTGGACTAATCTAGAAACAGGCTTCGGTGCAGATTCCCTAGACTACAAGATCTCTGGCAGATATTCAGTTCTTACTGAGAACCGTTGATAAATGTGTTGTTCTCCCTTTAGACGGCCCAGTACAGCAAGACCACCAGCAGAAACCCTCACAGTGATCAATAACCCTCTAAATAAACTTCCTGATGCCTTCCAGCACAGTGTTATCAGAACATGTTGTGAATCAGGCAGCACACAGGTATCTAAATCATCCATCATTCCTTTGCTGGCTGAAAAACTACACAAGTGGATGTTGATCATTTTAAAACGCCAGATTCAGTGTTACTGATGAAATATTTTGAGTTTAATTTTTATTTAGATTTCGTTATTTTGGTATGATTGACATATGCTTTTTTAAATATCAGTTTTTGCTGTTGTTTTATAATTTTATATTACAATTTTTTTACTTGGGGCCACTTAGTGGCTCAGTGGTTAGCAAGAACAGCAAGCAGGTTGCTGGTTCGAGTTCTGGCTGGGTCAGTTGGTGTTTATTTGTGGAGTTTGCATGTTCTCCCAGTGTTGGTGTGGGTTTCCTCCGGGCGCTCCCCCAAAGTCCAAAGACATGCACTATAGGTGAATTGAAAAAACTAAATTGGCCGTAGTGTGTGTAAATCAGTGTGTATGGATGTTTCCCAGTACTGGGTTGCAGCGGGAAGGGCATCCGCTGTGTAAAACATATGCTGGAATAGTTGGCGGTTCGTTTTGCTGTGGAGACCCCCGATGAATAAAGGGACAAAGCCAAAGGAAAATGAATGAATGACTTTTTACTTTGGTTTTATAGTTTTAGATGTTGTTTTTGTCTTGTAGCACTTTAAATAAGTTAATTAATTGATATTACTTAATCCATTAACTTGCGTTAATGAGTAATGCATTTGTTACATTATTTGTCAAACAGCAGTTAAAATAAAAAAGTATTTTAAATAAGAATAAAAATTAAACGTGCATTTTTCAACCCAGGCTCAATCTGAAAACTTACTGCTTTATACATTTCTGGAGAGAGCCAAATACATCCCAGGAGCTACGTTTTTTGCAGTTTTTGTTTTTGTGAATCCACCGGAGGCCGCTGTGTAGGCTTTTTCAGATCTCAAATTTCTCTTGCGAGTGCCATTTGCTCCTGCTGTTCTCACCTAAATCCACCAGAGGCCGCTGTCGACTGACTGACTTACTAACTGACCAACCGACCGATCCCCCACCCTCCCCTTCCCTAAACCCAACCACAGTGTTTTTAAAAGCAATCCAGAAAAAAAGCCCCCTCCTGATTTTTTTTTTTTTTTTACCACGTTTTCAGATTTTACCACGTTCTTACCCTGTTATTTACTTGTTTATTTTTTTGCCATCTGTTTCTGTCTTACCTGCTTTCTGGAACCTTTCTTCACTGTACTCGAACCCTGTCGTTGTGGTCAACTCCTCTCTGTGTCTCAAGTCCACCGATGTAACGTTATGCATCGAGTTACTGTAACTGGACAAACTGGTAACAGCGGAAAAGCCATCCACATGCAGGTAAGCGGTCAGCTGGTAAGCGAGAAAAGGAACGACGTCTTACCACCACGTAGCATTCGTTTTAAAGATGAAAGGCAGCCATACATACCTCATGCTACATAATTCGCGAGCTCCAGAAATGTATAAAGAGTTACAGAATAAGCCTATGTTGGCATTTTTGATTGTTTGTTAAAATTCAGTTTCATCAAATAAAATGTATCATAAATTAAATTAAATGTTGGATTTGTAAATCTAGAAATTAATTTAGTAAATTAATAAAATAAATAATAATTGTGATAATAATTGAGATTCAAGTATTACATTTAAATGTTTGCTATTTTAATTTGTTAAACTATATTAAAGCGCGCGCGCGCGCACACACACACACACACTCATATATATATATATATATATATATATATATATATATATATATATATATATATATATATATATATATATATATATATATATATATATATATATAGTGCTCAGCATATTGAGCACAGCCCATTTTGAATAAATATAGGTCATGTTGAGGCAACATGGTGGCTCAGTGGTTAGCACTGTCACAAGATCTGCACGAAGGTCTCTGCTTTGAGCCCTGGCTGGGTCAGTTGGCGTATATGCGAGAAGTTTGCATGTTCTCCTCTTGTTCGAGTGGGTTTCCTCTGGGTGCTCCAATTTCCTCCACGGTCCAAAGACATGTGCTATAGGTGAATTAAATAAACTAAATTGTCCGTAGTGTATGTGTGTGAATGAGTGTGTATGGATGTTTCCCAGTACTGGGTTTCAGTAGGAAGGGCATCCGCTGTGTAAAACATATGCTGGATAAGTTGGCGATTCATTCCGCTGTGGCGACCCCTGATGAATAAAAGGGACTAAGCCAAAGGAAAATGAATGAATGAATGAATATAGCTCATATATTTTGGTGCATTTGAACAAAACAGATTTATTAAGCAGATATAGTTATTAAAATAATATTTTAGTCACCAAACATCTTTAGAAATAGAAGGATAATACGTTAAAATTTATGCAAAATATTGCTAAAAAAAAACATATTACAAACTACAAAATGTCAACAAAGTTGTATATATTCTTTGTTTTTCTTAATTCTTCCTCTCATTTTTTTTCATTTAATATTTATATGTTAGAATAAATATGAGAAACAAAAAATTATAAATAAAATAATTCCTATATTAGTTAAATGATCAAAAACGCAAAGAAATTTGACCCATTTTATGACTGTTTGATGCATTTATTTGCCATACAGATCTGGACGTCATGTAGATATACATTTAGAAAACAGTCATCGCTTATCGTATTAGCCATAAGCGCATCATATTACATCATACCTTTTTTCTCCAGCTTTTCTATGTGTTTGTCTAAAGCAGGCGTGCTCTCGGAGGGAGGAGAGGCTCTGTGTTTATGGGCTGATCTCTTGACGTGCCCTAAATTGCCTTGTTTGCTCAGCACATGCACAGATGCTGCTGGGTCATTCAGCCCGTCTCCTGGTGCTCACCCTCATATTCTCACACAAATACACATGCTACTGTACGCAATAATCACATAAAGCCACCAAATGCAGCATCATTACAAAACGGCAGTGTTTAGAAAGAATGGAGTAATCCACATTGGCTGATTTGACTGCCATCATTTACTGATTATTGTCTGGTGTGTGTGAAGTGAGGGGGAAGAGGAGCTTTGTTATGGAGGTCTGCTGCTTCTGGCCTGGATTATTATGATTAAGATCCACCTAGCAGACGACTGTCCAATTGTCACCTTCATTACTGCGGTGGATCTGGAAGGTCACATGTGGTGCACCACCAGACAAATCTGCATTGTTTTGCTAAGCGCTGGTGAACATATCTGTGCTGGACTGGTTTATTATTAAGATTATTATTATTAGTAGTAGTAGTATAATTATATAGTACTGCTACTATTACTATTATTATTATTACTAGTACTACTATTATTATTATCATCATCATCGATATCATAATTATTTTTATTGTATTTTATTTTTTTGTAACTTTTTTATTTTTAGTTAAATTTTACTTTAAATTCAAATGAAATAAAATGAATGAGACATTGCAAAAACATAATACCATCACGTAAGATTATATATACTTTTTTAAATGGATATTAAAATGGTTCTAATAGTTCTAACAATAATAACCCAGGTTAGCCCACATTTGTTTAATAATGTTAAATAATATATATATATATATATATATATACATATATATGTATATATGTATATATATGTATATATATATATATATATATATATATATATATATATATATATATGTATATATGTATATATGTGTATGTATATATGTGTATAATGCCAATATACAGTCACATCACATTGCTACTCGTGTGATATTGCTCATATATATATATATTATTAACCCCCTGTTAATTTTTTCCCCAATTTCTGTTTAACGGAGAGAAGATTTTTTTTCAACACATTTCTAAACATAATAGTTTTAATAACTCATTTCTGATTTAGTTTTGTCTAAACAACTGATTTATTTTGTCTTTGTTATGATGACGAAATTTTTTTCAAGACACTTCTATAAAGCTTAAAGTGACATTTAAAGGCTTAACTAGGTTAATTAGGTTATCTAGGCAGGTTAGGGCAATTAGGCAAAGTGTTGTATAACGATGGTTTGTTCTGTAGACTATCGAAAAAATATATAGTTTAAAGGGGCTAATAATTTTGACCTTAAAATGGCTTTAAAACAATAAAAAACTGCTTTTATTCTAACCAAAATAAAACAAATAAGACTTTCTCCTGAAGAAAAAATATTATCAGACACACTGTGAAAATTTCCTTGCTCTGTTAAACATTATTTAGGAAATATTAAGAAAATAATGTAGGTATATATATATATATATGTGTGTGTATATAAATAAATAAATATATATATATATATATATATATATATATATATATATATATATATATATATATATATATATATATATATATATATATATATATATAATATAAATCAGGTATTAGAAATGAGTTATTAAATCTATTTTGTTTATAAATGTTTTAAAAAAAAAAAACTTCTCTCCATTAAACAGAAATTGGAGGAAGAAAAAAAAATAAACGGGGGCTAATAATTTAATAATTCTGACTTCAACTGTGTGTGTGTGTGTATATTCTATATATATATATATATATATATATATATATATATATATATATATATATATATATATATATATATATATATATATGTGTATATATATATATATATATATATATATATATATATATATAATATTCTTTTAAAATTAATAAATATTTTTAAAAATCTGATATAAAATAAATGTTAAAACAAAGCATTTTTTATTTTGTTGGTTTTAGTTCTAGTTTAGTTTTAGTTTTAGCACCAGTTTCAATATGAGAAGCAATTTTTCTCACTTTACATCATTTACTTGAGCTGTAGATTTCTATTGATGATCAGCTTTAAAATAGTCTATTTAATTGTTAGTTGTCACATCAGCCCCATCAACACACACATCAAAATAATATTCCATGAGACATGTTAATTGACTGGTGCTAAATGAGGCTAAAGCGAGGTTTGGATTGTGTGCGGCCAGTAGAGAGAGAGAGAGAGAGAAAGAGAGAGAGAGAGAAAGTCAGCTTTGATTACAAACTAAGTGCTGCGCTGCCAGACGGGGAAGGCTCTACATGCTGATCTGCATTCTATCACAATGATTCATGCAAATTATGCACATTATTCCTGCAGGAATTTCCACTCAAACTGCCTGGGAGAAATTGCCGGAAATTAGCCATAAAATTCAGTGTGTCACGAGTGCAAGGTGAAGGCCAGTGGAAGCCAAGGACACTGGGCCTGTGGTGATCCTGCATTTGTGTGTGTGTGTGTGGTCACTAGGTGCTTCATCCATGTGTGTTCATTAAAGGATTCTCCTTTACTAACACACTGATGAGATTTTCAGTCACGAGTGTTAATGAGGCCGTGAGATGACGAGGAGTGTTACACTAAAACAAATCCCCAGCTGCTCATTCATTGTGTCCTGCGCCCCTTCTCTCTTGTTCCTGCACTCCTCTTATCTGGCAGTAGGTTATTAGCTGGATTAATTCTCAGACTTATGAACTGATGTGTTGGTTATCAGGTTTGTTTTTCAGCACTTACATTTTAATTCACACATTTGGGTTAGACATATACCAACATTAAATGGTTGAGTTAATATTTGTAATTCAGTTTTTCAACCCAGCTGTTTGGTTGGTCCATATTTTCAATATAAAACATTTCAGTATGAAATATACAACATCATACAATACTTATTTCTACCACTGTATATAAGTATCATGTTTTTACCTTGGAATAATATTTCTAAAGAAGCTGTTGACATGGAATTGAACCAGATTTTGGTAAAAACACAAACAAATGAAATAAAATCTGAAAATGTTGTTACGTGTAATAACAATGTAATGACACAAGGAGAAAGTGCTGAAATGAATATAATGCTTTATGTATTAAAGGCTGTTTTGGTGTTTGCAGCTAAGACACCTTGCATAAGGAGATTAAAGTCACATGCATTGCTCAGGTGTGATTTTTGTTTCACAGACTTCAACAGTGTTAAAATCTTGATGGTTCTGTGGGTCTCGCCTCACAAATCTGATCTTTATTTTGTATACTTTTATTTGGGGTTCAAGTCAGAAGATTGGCTGGGCCATTCCACAGCTTGATTTTCTTTCTCTGAAAGCATTTGAGAGTTTCCTTGGCTGTGTTTTGGATCATTGTCTTGCTGAAATGTCCACTCTGGTTTCATCTTCATCATCCTCCTAATGTAGATGTTGGACTGAAGCAGCTAATACATTGACGGAGGACAGAGGGTTGCTGAACTACTGAGAGATTTCAGCTGCTGTCTGAGCTTTCACTGCTCTTCTACACCTCCCTTTCTTCATGTGTTCAATACTTTTTCCATGCGTCATTTAATTTTATTACACTTAACCTAATTTATAAACTAATTAGATCTGTTTTCTTTGCATAAATGGATTTCTTTGGTTGAGAATTTCAAGTCAACAGCAACTTTAGAAATATGTTTTCTGAGAAAAATGGTGATGTGTTCAATACTTATTTCCCCCACTGTATTTTCTGTGTTTAGGTGTTTTGGCATCATTTGGAAAATATAAACATAAATATAAAAATTCAGAAGTGTTTAAAGGTTTCCTTTTTATGTAATATATATTTTTGTGTTATATACGATATATAAATTGTTATGTTATAAATTTATTTTATAATGTACTATTGAAGACTAAATTATTAGCCTGTCTGTAAACGTTTATATTCCTCTTCAAATATTTCTTAAGTGATGTTTAACAGAGCAAGGACATTACTACATTACTACTTCTTATATTTTACTATTTTATATTTTATTAGAGAAAGTCCTATTTGTTTTATTTCGGTTGGAATAACATTTTTTAAAACTTCTAAGGTCAATATTATTAGCACCTTAAAAATGTTTTTTTTTTAATTGAAAATTCAGTTTGTTTGTTTTTACAGAATAAACCAGTATTTTCCAAGGATAAGTTTCCAAATTAACCTAGTTAAGCCTTAAAACTGCACCTTAAGTTGAATACTACTTTTTAAAATAACTAGAAAAATATTACATATAGTAATATTGAATATATTAGTATTCTACTACTACTACTACTACGACTAATATTAATAACATTATTATTATTATTATTATTATTATTATTATTATTATTATTATTATTATTTATTATTATAATAATAATAATAATAATAATAATAATAATAATAATAATAATAATAATAATAATGCATACAAATTTTTTTTCTGCTGAAGTTACTATAAAGTTACTATAAGTACTATAATAAAGTATTTTTGAGAATAACCAAGTTTGTGAAGATCCAAAAAGATGATTTATTTCTGTACCCACTTTTCTTTCTAGAGGTATTAACTCTTTTGATCAAGACACTAATAAGTAATCACTGCATGTCAATTAAAAGCAAATCAGAAGGCTCTAATGACCAAAAACGCAAACAAGCAAAAGATCTTACAGGATGCACAACCCATTTGTTCGCTCCTCCTTAGGACCACAAAGCAGCATATACTGTATACACTGTGTGTAATGTAGAACATGAATGTGTACATTAATTTGAGATTGGCAGTCAGCAGGGGTTTGCTGGAACTCCATATGTCCACTCTGGGCCTCATATGGCTGATGCTGAACTGTTCCTCTGACTGACTCCCCTGATGACAGTGCCATCCCGCTGGCTCTGTACGCCTCCCTCCACAGCCACAATTAATGAATATCACACACTGTAATATATTTTTTCATAACCTACATAAGGGTCAGAGAGTGTTGAGTTCAGCAAGCACTGAGAGTTGAGTAAAACCACAGCATTTATCAGCACTTTCAAAAAATTACGTAACCAACTCCTGTATAATATGAAGTATTGTAAGTTGTGATTTTGCTGTGTCACAGATCAAGGTTATTATAGTTAATGAAAACAAACGAAAAAAAAACCCATTTTTAATCATTTTCATAAACTGAAATAAAATTAAAAACGAGAGTTTAAAAAAAAAAAAAACAGAACTAACTGAAACTGTATTGTGTTCATGAAAACTAACTAAAGTTATAGCTAAAACATCCTTCGTTTTGGTCTTTGTAAATCTATTTAATACATAATCTTACTGTATGCTTTTTAGAAGTAAATCTATTTACTTTGCGCTGCAGGTGTTTGACCCGTACGGCACCCAGAGTCTGCATTCCTGCTGCCATTGGCCAGATCGAGCCGGTCCTCCTCCAGTCATCCTCTCGCGACAAAAACAAAGAGTGGGCATGAAAGAAGCATGGTGACAGCATTAAATGCACACACTTAAAATTATTACTTTAACACATTTGTGTCCAATAATGGGTTTTATTTCTGTATTAGTGATCGCGTTCACGAACAAATCTTTTTAACTGGATCTTCTACATTAACTAAACCGGTTGAACTAGTTCACCAAATCGAACTAAATCATTTATAATGATTCACCTCTCCAGTAAGCAAGCACTCTTATCCACAAACTACTTGCGTTTTAACATGCCTAATACCGCCCTCTCACTTGAAATAAACCAATACTGTTATTAAGTTATTAAAGCAGTACACTGAGATCAGATTTGAGAAGCGGTGAACCGATAATACTGCGCATGCGTGATTTAGCAGATGTGTGAACCGAACACAAATGCTGCGGCCCAATTATACTACACCCTAAAAGTATGTACTTTTTTTGTGAAGGAAATGTATACACTTTTGAGTGTGTAACAGAAGAGTATGCAAGCTTTTGGGACACACTACTTCCTCGTTAACAGATCATTGTGTTCGAAGCAGCAGCAGCAGGTTAATCTCCCATTCAAGAGTCTTTCATGCAGAGAAATCTCCTCAGGTGTTTGGATAATTCTGCATTCAGACGTTAATGTCCAAACACGTCTTTATATAAGGTCAGTATTGTTGTTGCAGATGAAATATAACATAGAAAACGCGATTAAAACATGTTCCAGTGGGCTAGATATTAACTAACAGTCATACAAACATCTTTACCGAAGCCTCTCTACTTGACGGTTGGTCTAGCGCATCCATCATGTTTGTAGTTTGTTTACACTTTTTCACCCGTGTTTGTAGTTCTAAATCGAATTCACGTCCTATGCGCAATGTATTGTGGGCAATATCAGCGGTTAGAGTATGGACGCTTCTACACTTCGAGTTTTTACCGGAAATAGTAAACCATATGGGAACCTTTGGCATATTCTTTTCAACATACTACGATTTGGGACATGCTAATTCTACTTTCAAATACTATTTAGGACGAATATATGCGAATTGGGATGCAGCAAAACAGTACATGTAAACCTACTGTGACTGAGCTAAACTTGAACAACTGCAGCGCGGGTAAACCCGAAGGCTTAAATGAGAAGATCTGGCGAAACGTTAGTTTATTTCACAACAGAAAGCCATAATGAAGTTTAAATAAGTGAGTCATGCTTCAGTTGGGTTGCAAAACTGTAGAAATTTTTCAAATCATCATGATGTTTTAACTGACTGAAATTATGATTGCTGACTACATAATTTTGGTATGTTGAGTCCTAACATGGGAGGATTGTCACAAAAGAGCTGCTTTGCGTTAAAGGTCTGAACTTCCCATCACTACTGTGTATCTAACCTCAGAAGCAGACTTGCACACATATCGTACTTAAGGCTGCTATTTTGTGGGCTGTTGTTTAAATTTGAGGATGGGTAGATATGGGACATGGTAGTGGTACAGTAGATGATAGTGGTCGCATCCTCTGAATGCGTTTCAAAAAATGTATGGCTGAGTTTTTATTATACAAAATTTGTTCTGATGATTTTGAATCTTGCACCTAACAAATATCCTTATTTAGAAAAAAAAACTAAAACTAATACTGAAACTAATAAAAACTAAAATAAAACTAAGCAATTTCAAAAAATAGAAACTAATATGAACGATTAAATCTGGCAACAAGAGTGGCAGCTGATGTCAGAGAAAGTCCATTCCTCCGCCTTTGAGCCCTCAAATGTGTCATTAAGCTTGACGTGTTTCCCCCTTACATGCAACTTTTGTAAAGCATCTGCTTCATGTTGTTGTGTCAGAATCCTTGCTTGTAAAATACACTTTAAACTAAGCGTTGTAAGCAAATTTGATGAACGCGATCATGCGTGTTAATCTGAAGAGAGTCACTCTCGCTCACCAAATGTACTGCGTGCGTCCGTTTGCTAAGCAACAAGAACAAACGCCTGACATCGCCTGTCCGTATTCCTCAAAGTTGTTTAGAGATGGTGTGACAACGCGTACCTATGTGTGCCTTTGATGCACCCTTTGGTGCTTCTTACGTCCTTGTCGCAGCACCAGTGGCACCAAAATTAGGCACAGAAATTCATATGCTGATTTGATATTTACTGGTTAAAAAAGGTACCAGTGCTATAATGGCACCAGGTTTCGGGACCCAAACCTACCGATCATGAGTTAAACCTCTTTCTTGACTTCACACGAAAACAGTAACATGTGCAGCATGACATCACTTTGTTGCAGAGACACTATTGGTGAAATGCCGGCAAAGTAGAACACAGAAGCAGCTTGAAGAGAAAAGTGCGAGTATGTCTGCGGTCTGGAGATATTATAAAGTTGATGACGACAACATTGCCATTGCCAACATAATGAGATATGTACACTTGGCATTTGCAAGAGGTGGAAAGGAAAAGGCTACATTTAACACAACAAACCTGATAAGACTTAAAAACAAATGTAGAACCTTGATTTGAAATGCCGTCTCACCACTATTTTACAGGGAAAGCTCTGACAGCCCTCATAAGAAGATTTCTGACAAACTGCTTGTCCTGTTATAAGATGTAACCCATGTTTTATTCTCCACAGACATATGGAGTTCGCCCGTAGCTCCCATGTCTCTACTAATCCTTTATGTATTATTGAAGTATCGGATCGGATTTCGGTATCGGTAGATACTCAAAATCAAATGACTCAGACTCTGACTCGAGGGTAAAACAACCTGAGCGGGACATCCCTAGTCATAATGTTATAATTCATGTTTATTTGTTCATGTTCATGATCTATTTAAAGTGAAGGTTCACCCAAACATGAAAATTCTGTCATCATTTACTCATCCTCCACTTGTTCTAAACACAACACTTGTTCTGTTTGAGTTGAACACAAAAGGTATATTGAAGAACAAAGCAGCAGCCATAGACTTCTATGTTGTGTTTTTTGGGCAATGGCTGCTTTTTGCCGACATTCTTCAGAATATCTTGTTTTATGTTGAACAGAATAAAGTGATATAAAAATATGACATGAGTGCCTAAATGGTTAGGAAATTGTCATTTTGGGTAAATTGAGTTAGAGATGCACCGATACTATTTTTTGGAACAGATCCGATCCTGATACCAAAATTTTGAGTATCAACCGATACAGATCCAATCCCGACACTGTGCCTCTATTTATTTTTTTAAGCATTACACAATTTCTATATGTCGGGTGATAAACTCTAATAATCTTCTTTAGTAAAAAGTAACAGACCTATATGGGTCTACTGTATATGAAAGACGGCACGATCTAACTAAAATCATGATGCTTGCTGTAAACTAGGCAACATTATTCGAGCATATTTATGACATTGATCTGTTGTGATCCAACTTATATTTCCTATTTTATTATTAAGATTTTTCTTTGAAATAGCGCAATTGCAGTCTGTAATAGGCTATCACTATTGACCCTAATCATTGGTAAAATAATCAGCCTTTAGCAAAGCCTGATATTTTCCTTCAGGTTTGACGCAGACTAAACTAAACTGTCTGAGGCCAGCTTTACTTAATAATCCCTCACCAAATCTTGCCGTGAGTGAGAGAAAGTTCTAAACAATGTCTGCTTATATGCTTCAGCGCCAAAACACAAACTGGTCTGTAAAATGTTAATATATATATATATATATATATATATATATATATATATATATATATATATATATATATATATATATATATATATATATATATATATATAAAATTACAGTTAAGTATTATTCTGAGTATCCAATATTAGACTAAATAATTTTCTGTTCATGACAATTCATATTGCACCAATCAGTTTCACTTTTATTAATACACTCTCAGAAATAAAGGTACACGAGCTGTCATTGGAGTGGTACCTTTTCAAAAGGTACAATGTTGTACCTAAAAGGCCCATATTAATACCTCAAGGGTACATGTTAGTACCTAAAAAGTTGAAAAGTGTTCCTCTTAAAATGTTTAGGTACTAATATGTACCTTTGAGGTACCAATATGGACCCTTCAGGTGCAAATGTGTACCATTTGGAAAGGTACCACCCAAGTGACCGCTCGCTTACCTTTATTTCTGAGAGTGTATAATCTACTACTTTGACCGCAATGAGCCAGGCTATACAAACTATTCGCAGTACTGAAAGTATTCCCCAGTCGGAAGAATGAGAGAATAGAAACTTTTTTTTTTATGGAGTGGTGCACATTGTGTCTGCTCAGCCGGTGCATGAACGAAGTGCTTGATGCATACACTAAGACGCAGCATGCACCGCGCAGCCATCCGGTATCTGCGGACACTTATAAAACAGCAGCAAAAAGGGAAGACGTGCATTGAAGATCTGTCCAATGTATTATTAAGCCTTTTCTAATTTAAAATTTCAGGTAGGCTTACTTTGTGTGTGAAGAGCAGATAATAACGCACAAGATCAGATTTGGATCGGAACCAGCTGACCGATACCCGATCCAGCAAAAATATACAGTATCGAACCGATATCTGCTCCAAGTAACGGGATCGGTGCATCCCTATTTTAAGTCCATATGTCATATAAGGAGGAAACTATTCTTCTAACCACAGGTCTAAATCTGTAGTTTCATAGTTTCAAACAAATGCATTTGTGACGTTGTTTGTGAATGTTTGTTCAAACAATAGCTTCAGGAAACACAGAATAGCTATATCGATAGTATGGTACTTAAATTAGTTCGCTAATCCTGTGTCCTAACTACATATAGCATGGTGCCACAAAAGAATAAAAGGTATCTTTTACATGTTATTCAAAAAGGTAATGATTCGCACTCATCAAGTAGTTGCTTCATACTGTTTTTATTTTTACATTCTTCAGGTGATTCAAAAACACAAACGTTTCAGCAAAATGCTTTCCTCAGTGTGTCATCTTTTACATGTTAAAAATGTATATTTTAGAAACAGTTTCTATTTCTGCGACGTTGCAACAAAACAGCAGCATATACTATCACAATGATCACCTCAGATACAGGTTATGTGCTTTATTCAGGGTTAAATGCTACCAATGTACTTTTAAATACCTTTTTACATTACATTTATTGCCATACTACTAAATGCAGCAGCAGATAGTTTACCTCAGGTCTTGAAAAAAGCTAAAGGTTTGAAAATGAAAGTCGGAACTGTGAATTGTGTCAAACCAACAGCATCAGTCACTCAATAGGCTATTAATAACGTTAAAGAGGTTTAATGTGCATTAATTAGATTAAAAGCGCTTACCATTTGTTGAGAGTGCAGTGGCTTGTATTTAAATGTTTCTGCTGTGTCGCGTCATGTTTGGTGCAGACAGTCAAATTGCTTGTTCCTGGAATCTTGTCATGTCACGTGTTGTTAGGACACGGTGTAACATTGGATTTGGGAAACACTTCTCTTAACAGGTGCTGCTTAAATCCACCTATAAGTGCACCTCTCAATATGCGCATGAATATTAATGTGCCATTTACAGTGGTAAAAAATTCTGCATTTTTATAAATGAGTCATCTGATATGGCAAGAATCAGACTGTGATCACACTTTGTCAGTTTTTTCTGTTCTGAACACATATGGTGATTATGTGACAACAGTTTTATGTTTTATGAAACTCCCATGCCAACGTACTTATTTAACTTTCAGGTATGCGTTTGCTTAATTCCTCATAGCTTATAATTAAGGCAAGACATTGCAGGTGAATAGGGTAAAATGACTAATAGTTAATCACCATACTTCTTTTCCAGTTGATTGATTACATTAAGAATGCCACACACTTGTATTAAAATGTTGTTTAAATACACCAACAAGGAATTACTTCATTATATATCCACCAATTTGCTTACACAAAATTTTAACTGCTTGTTCAAACTACCTATTTAAAATGAGATGAATCAACACAATTCTTTAGGAACAACTTAATTGTTTTATGTTCAATCCACTTACATTTGTAAAAACGAATAAGTTAACTTAATCGATTTGTGTTGGGACAACATGATGGAATTGTATGGAACCCAACATTTTTTACAGTGTACGGTCCGAGCACAAAAGATTGAAGTTCAGATAAATAAGCTTCAAATGTATTATTGTTTTTTGACATATTACATTTTCTGAATCTCTTTTATATTACTCCATAATTCAGAAAAAACAGATAATTAGGTATATTATTTATGCACACCCCTCTGTAAAAATGTTGAGTATATAGATATCATTTAAAGACCAAAAATATAGACATCAAATTGAGACCAAATAGACACTTAAAGATGTATTTTGGATGTTTTCTGTTCTCTTCACTTTATGAAACGCCATAAATTCCACAATCTCAAATCTACACTATCTCGAAGTATATTGAATGTTAAAAAGTATGCTGTATATTGATATTGTGTGTGTGTGTTGTAATCACCAAACTGTCTCTAATTAGGCTGAACCAAACACTCTGGGTGTGTTTCCCACAACATTTCCCTTGAAGGTGAGCGAGAGGCAGTTGCTGGTGCAGGTGGTCAGTCACTTTTGAGCTTTTGTGCTGGCTTCATCTTTCTGTGAATTATAACACTGAGGCAAAGCTGTAATCCCCGAACAACTCCAAGAACATCAGATTATTACTGAAAGAAAAGGACAGTGCTGAAAAGGGATTAAGGGATCTTAAAATTGACCATTAATCTCATTCATCCAGACAATAGACAGTACACAACAAATGTCATTTAGTAATTCCAGTCTTTTAAAGAGCAGCTCATAATCACCAGTGACAGATCTAGACCAAGATTTTCAATACTTTCTCAGACACATCTGCCATAATTATAGGACTAAACATACATTAAGGTCAAATTATTGAAGACTAGACCAAATACATAAATGCAAGATGCATGCTTTATGAACATGACCTAAATTAGATGCAAAATGTTTAATTACATATATGTTACATAACTGTGTGAATGCATGTATGCATATGTCTCTCTCTCTTTCTCTCTCTCTCTCTCTCTCTCTCTCTCTCTCTCTCTCTCTCTCTCTCTCATACATATACACACACACATATATATATATATATATATATATATATATATATATGTATATATATATATATATATATATATATATATATATATATATATATATATATATATATATATATATATATATATATATATATATATATATATATACACATACATACATACATACATACATACATACATACATACATACATACATACATACATACATACAGTTGAAGTCAGAATTATTACCCCCCTGTTTATTTATTTATTTTCCCCAATTTCTGTTTAAGGAAGTGAAGAGTTTTTCAACACATTTCTAAACATAATAGTTTTAATAACTCCTCTCTAATAACTGATTTTTTTATCTTTGCCATGATGACAGCACATAATATTTGACTATATATTTTTCAAGACACTTCTATACAGCTTAAAGTGACATTTAAAGGCTTAACTAGGTTAATTAGGTTAACTAGGCAGGTTAGGGTAAATAGGCACGTTATGGTATAACGATGGTTTGTTCTCTAGACTATTGGAAAAAAAATTAGCTTAAAGGGGCTAATAACTTTGACCTTAAAATGGTGTTTAAAAAATTAAATACTTTTATTCTAGCCGAGATAAAACAAATAAGACTTTCTCCAGAAGAAAAAATATTATCAGACATACTGTGAAAATTTCCTTGCTCTGTTAAACATGATTTGGGAAATATTTAAAAAAGGGAAAAAAAATTCTAAGGGGGACTTTTAAGGGTTGCCCAATGGGCCTGCCACCCTTCTTGGGGGCCTCTTGCATAATTCTGACTTCAACTGTATAAATACAACAGATCTGTCTGGTTCTTGAATCTGATTGGCTGATAGCCGTGCAATATTCTGCCAGTGACAGCACACGTACCGTCCTTCACCCTTCACCTTTGTGTATTACTCCGCCCACATACAGCAACAAGCAGAGAACACTCTACAGCTTGACAATTATTGCAGCTGTTGGACAATAACATATACTTTTGATGCTTTTTTAGTCGAGAATGCAGTTGTTTAGATTGCAACTATGCAATTTATTAATAAGGATAGTGCCTATTTTAAAATATTGATAATTTCTGAGAGACAGTGTGTCTGCAGCCATTAGCATGTCATTGAGCAGACCAAAGATGTTGTCTATGCACAAGATGGCGACAGGACCGCATAATAAGCTGTTAGAAGCTAAAACAGCATAATTTCTTACTACAGCTGATCAAATCTATATTAAACAGGTAAGTGATATTTTAAGTCGATCTCTCTCTTTGTTGTAGTGCTGTATTCATACCATATAATTGTAGTGTATTGAGTGTAAGATTGGTCTCGCATATCAGGAATGTGTGCTGTGTTGGCAGAAAGAAAGAAGAAATGCCCGGATGTGTTTAGCGATTTTCCTCATCGCAAACACAACAGCCATCTGGTAGTAATTGCTCTGCTTTTTTGGGGGTGTAATTATTGTGATATTGCTATTGCAATAGAGACATACTGTAGACTGTAATAGCCTGTAATACTGTAGGGTGATTTCTCTGTAGACTGATTCATGCTGTTCAGCCTTGTAATCTTAATGTACATATTTTGGATGTCTCCGTTATCTGACCCATTAACTTCAGGTTTTGGAGTCTCTTCTGATGTTATGATAAGATGATTCAGGTGTGTTTGATTAGGGAGAGGTTGAAAATGTGGACTGTTGGTGTGCCTTCAGGAACAGGGTTGGGAAACACTGCTCTAGAGAATCATTCAAATACTAGCTCTAAAGTGACATTAGTGAAGCTGCAGATGTGAATAAATGGCGGAAGGAAATTTTTAATTTTAATTTTAAATGTATTTATTGATTGTATTTGTTTTAATTGTTTATTTGTATATTTTCTTGAAGACAATTATTAGTAATATTGTAAATTTTCTTTTTTGTTTTTGTTTCCTAAGGGGATAAGATTTTTTTAAAGCACATTTTAAATATAATTATTTAAAGAACTAGTTTATAATAACTGATTTTTATTTTTTATTTTTTATAATATTTTACTAGTTATTTTATACTATTTATGAAGTGCAATTTAAAGGTTATATAGTAATGCTATTAGACAACAGTGATTTGTTTTTTCTGCAGCCAATCGAAAAGAAAAGAAAAACTCTTAAGGGGGCTAATAATATGTATTGGCCTTGGCAATGTTTACTTTTTTTCTTCTTTTTTTATTCCACGCAAAATAATCTTTTTTTATTTTTGACAAATAGAATTTTGTGGATCTCTTTTTTTATCGCTTATAATTCAGAAAACATATATGATAAATTCAGAAAACATATATGATAAAAATAAAAAAATTAGGCATATTATTTATAAACATATCTCTCTGTAATAGACTTCAGAATATAGATATTAATGAGAGAAAACCACCATTGATAATATGTATTGCAGTTTAAATTTACAGCCACAAATTGAGACATTACCGTCCCTTGCATAGGAAATATTTAATAATTTCGTCCGTCCATTCTGTTCCATTAATTCCTAGAGTCCTTTCAAAGAATTTCAGGCTCACAAAACTGTATTTCATACATTAATATACAATATATATTATTTTAATTTATTTATCTATTCTTTGGTGCCCTCACTCTGTCTTTTTAATGTCAATTAGTCTTGTTGATGTGTAGCTCAACATTGACACGAGCACTTCTAGCTTGACATATTTCATCTGAACAGCGATTAAGCTTAACACCAGGCATTTTACTCTTTCCTTCTGTATTTTAACGACATCACCTTTTAAAACACCCATATTACACACATCTCTCCCACAGCAAAGTGTGAAATACAGCATGTGACATGGGGCTACTGTCGCATGTACAGCATATTTCTTCTTTTTGTTGGTATAAGAACAGAGAGATGATTCAATTCCTATATGCTGATATAAAGTGGATAGTTCAATACAGTAATGTATGCTTTGAATATCCCTGTTTATCAGCCCCTGCAAACATCACATCTATATTACAAATAGGTGCCCTGTTAGCTATTGATATGGCAAATTGGATATTTTATGGTTTATGAAAAGCGCGCTTTTTTATCTTTTCTCTTTTATTCATGACCTCTGAAGCTAGATGTTGTAAAGACAGGTTAAGCTTTATTAGGTTCATGAATACAAACATTGCTTTGATTCTTTGTCACTGTTAAGGTGTTTATCTCTTCTAGTTGCTTCAGCAGTTTTGGGTTTACAGTGAGACTGATTGATTAAGCTCTGACAGCACTGTTTTATGCCTCTTTAGAGAGTCTAAAATGGCTTTTGATGGATCCCATCCTAATTCTGTTGAATGTCGCGAGCTAATCGCTGTATTAAATAATGCATCCCAGTGCAATGTATAATTAATGCTCTCTCATTATTGTCTAGTGCTGATGCGGACTGTTAAGGGAAGACAAGGCAGGTGAATAGAATAATAGTTGGAACCATTTATCCCCAGTTGATTTATTGCTTCAAGAACTTTTTTGTTACTACAGGTTTTCTAAAATGTTATGTTAAAATATGCAAATGATGAATTCTTTTATTAAATATAAATATTCTAATTTGCATGATGAATTCTGGTCCAAAGGTTCATTTTCTTTGTGCAGAAAACCATTGACTGTAATAATGAGTCCAAAGGATTTTGGAAATATTTTTGTCACCGCATAATTCATACACTGTAAAACCTAACAGTGAAAATCACTAAATGAAATAAGTTAGTTTAACTTATAATTTTTAAAAAGTTACTTTAACTCAACGAAAAAGAGTTATGGTAACTCATAAACTGATTATGTTAAGCAGAACTCTAATCGAATAAGTAATGAATGAATTAATTATATTTTTTGTGCTGACTTGACTCTAAAAAGAATACTAAACCATTTGAGAAGCTTTATAGTTGTTTGGACTTAATTTAAGTTAATTGAACTAATAGTGACTTAATACTCCTAAAGTTTGATGATATCAACATATATGTGTATGTGACACAATATATAACTTTTCAGTACTCTTAAACTTAAAAACATAAATGGTTTGCCGCAATCTGTTTCCTCAAACAGTTTGAGTTACCTTACCTTACCAGGTTTTACAGTGTAAAAAATGCTAGAAGACAAATATACCTTCAGAATATAACTATGACTATAACTGTGAAATTTGACAAGGGATAAAAAGCTGAGAAAATTGCCTTTAATGTTCTATATTTTGTGGTTCACTGTTTTATTCAGTTTATTTGTGGTTATGAATTGCATTATGGGATCTTTTATCTCTGCTCTGTTGATTTTTTTAATGTTGCACATTCAAATGTGCAATCTAAAAAAAAGTGTATTTTGTTAAGCTGTTAGTATTTTGAAACATCATGCAGTATAAGAAACAATGTAGAGAGAATTAAATAAATATACTAGTATATTTGTAATGACATTTTTTTTTAAAGATGATTCCTAGGATTTACTAAATTTAAAGTTAAGTAGTTGTAAACAATTTTTGGGCTGAATTTAAACAAACAAATTACATTTATTTAATCTAAATCTAAATTTATTTTGTTTGTTTAAATTCAACGCAAATGAATTGTCTGCAACAATTTTGCATCCTTTTTCAGTGCACCAGCTTTTTGTACCGTAACTGACAACACCAATCTAG
The DNA here is from genome assembly GCF_903798145.1 of Danio aesculapii. Classification (NCBI taxonomy): domain Eukaryota; kingdom Metazoa; phylum Chordata; class Actinopteri; order Cypriniformes; family Danionidae; genus Danio; species Danio aesculapii. Next base: position 17,334,652 of record NC_079458.1, read on the forward strand.
GCAGTATATAACTTCAACCTGTCAATTAAAGTCACTTTTTAAAAACTTTTCGACATTCAAAGTTGTTGGAGGAAATATCAAAGTCCCATAATGTAATTTAAAAGCATAAATAACCAGGGAAAAAAATATGGAAAATTGCAAGTTTATAGATATTTATTTACAGTGTCATTGAAATCTACACAAATTGATCAATTCTGATAAAAGAAACTTAAAATTGCATTTTAGATGTTTTTTTAGATCATACTGAGGAAAAAAAAACACTTTATGAAAAGCCCAAGTACCATAATGTATTTCAATACCATAAATAACTGAGAAAAACACAAAATATGGAATAGTGCAAAAAAACAAACAAAAAAAAACATATTTATTTGCAGTGTAAATGAAATCTGTAGCCACAAATTGTATTTAAGGTGTGTGTTTTTTTTTTGGATACTGAAAAAACGCACTTTATGAAAAGCCCAAATGCCAAAATCTCAAAATCAACAAGTGCATGAAAAAGCAGTGTTTTTGCCTGCAGGTAATATGAGAATAAAAGAAGTTGCACTGTACGGCTTGGGAATGATGGAAATCATGTAAATGGGGTCCTGGAAGTAGTTGACTCCACATAGTAATTGCTGACAGTATTTATCCAGGCAGGGCTTTGTGAAGGCTGATTACTGCTGGCCCTGATTAACGACTCCTGCATGTGTCTCCACATCTGTGCTGTGCAGAGAATTACAGAGGACAGACCAACACCATAATACCAGTGCTTTGCTAATGGCTAATATAAAGAGTTGAAACACTGGAGGAAGTTAATGTGTTTTAAAAGCCCCTTTATGTCTTGAGTTTTTTCAATATTTTCCTATGAATCTGTAGGTGTTTGGTGTGTGGGGTAGAGATCTCGTAAACATGCTTGCTATTGCCTTGTGATTATATATCAATAATGATAAATTTCAGATATTTGATAAAACATGGAGACAGGTATTAGAACACCTCATTGCATTTGAAGTAATGCAAGCATAACCAATGACTAGGCCCACATGGAATCTGCACGCTCAGAAATCCGCAGATTTTTACAGATTTTTAGCCCATCATTGAGTCTGTTTATTTACTTGTGTAAATGTGTGTAAATTAATATTTATTCAGTTTTTAAATTAATTTCAGAAATATTATTAATATGAATATGAAATATCACTTTCTTACTGATATGAAAGTCTTGATTTGATTTATTTACAATACAGTTTGTTAGAGAAATATTTTCTGTCTTTTAGTAAATATAATATATTATGAGAAACTTGCTTTGTTTACTAAATAAGTGGATTTAGATGGATTTGCATTGTAAACATTAAATAAAATTTAAAAAGATGTTATTTTTTATTTCATATATTACGCTTTTGTTATGATACTCCCAAAATAATTGCGCATAAATTCGCAGATTTTCTACAAAATTCTCCACAGAAATAGCACAAAAATGTCTGCAGATTTTGTCTGACTCTACCAATGACCCCTGTCAATAACATAAAGCTCATAAGTAATTAAAGATTGAGTGTAATTGATATTTGCTGTTCATAATCTATAATGTTTTTAATAATGTGCCCAAACTATTATTTGACAATCAAACTATAGTCAGGATAATGCATTTTGTTCTGGTAATATAAGAACAATGTTACTTATCATTGCCTTTATTGATGCATTACCTGACCAGCTTAATTATATTTTGCTTTCATGTGCATTTGCCCCTCTGTGTTCTGTTGTTCTGTTGTTCTGTCATAGATTAGTGTTTTCATGTATTGTATTTTATATGTATTATTATATATATTTCTATTTATATATATTTCTTCTATTTTTTGTTTTAGTTTTATAAAATGCAAAAAGCACATAAATAAACATTTTTAAAAATTATCTTAAGACTTAGGATGGCTTTGATGAAAGGTTTTGATCCACTTTAAATGCTGACTACGGTAAGTTTTCTCAATGTCAAATTAATTCCCAGCATTTCTCCAATTATTAATTTCAGAGCAAAAATACTGTGACTGTTTTGAAAGATAAACTGCTTGTTACCTTTGTAGCACGAAGAGCTGGCCTATAGTTTACTTCAGTTCATTCTTGTGTTAACACGTTCTCTGGACAAACGGATGCAATGAATTTGTATTTTATATTTATTGTTATTGTATTGTTTTTTTTCTTCTATATTTTGTTGTAGTTTTGTTGGAGTTTTATAAAATGCAAGAAGCACATTAATAAACGTTTAAAAAAATTATCCTAGGACAAAAATGGCTGTTTGTTCAATAGTTTTAGGACAACTTTGATGAAAGGTTTTGATCCACTTCAAATGAATGTCAAATCAATTCCCAACGTTTCTCCAATTATTAATTTTAGAGCAAAAACTGTAACTGTTTGGCAAGATAAACTGCTTTTTACCTTTACAGCACGAATACCTTGCCTATACTTCAGTTCATTCATGTGTTAACACTTTTTCTAAAAAGCAGATGCAATGAATTTTTATTATATATGTATTATTATTGTATCGTATTGTTTATTTTACTTCTATATTTTGTTGTTGTTTTGTTATAGTTTTATAAAATGCAAAAAGCACATCAATAAAAGTTTTAAAAATTATCCTAAGACAAAAATGGCTGTTTGTTTAATAGTTTTAGGATAGCTTTGATAAAAGTTTTTGATCCACTTCAAATGCTGACTGTATATATTCCCAACGTCAAATTAATTCCCTACATTTATCCAATTATTAATTTCAAAGCATGAACTGTAATTGTTTGGAAAGATAAACTGGTTTTTACCTTTACAGCACGAATACCTTGCCCATACTTCAGTTCATTCGTTTGTTAACACTTTCTCTGGACAAACGGATACAACGAGTTTTCTTGTTCGTGTGGCATTCTCCAGTCCATTTAAAGCAACAATGGAAATAATATAAACAATGTCATCGTGCGTTCAATTGAACAACAGTTGTCTATTAGATGAGTTGATCTTACGTGTGCTGACTTTAGCTTTGGCTCACAGATTTTTTAATTATGCAAGATAGTCCATATTTTAAGATGTTTTGCGATCCATTTTATTGGAAGAAAAAAGTACTGCGCATCCGATTTCATATGATTATTGTAATTGGCTAATGTGTAAAATTAGAAAGGCCTTGGCTTTTTTAATTACTTATGATTTTGTCTCATTAAACGGTGGCTGAGCGGGGCTGGCAGGTCGTCCTGTAAAAAAAAAAACGAAGAGGAAATCTGCTTAAACTCAAATGGCCTTTTCAGTCTTTCTCATGCTCTCTTCGGCTGTCATTAGGTATCCAGTTTACTGAAAAGGTATTTCCGGTGACGTTTACTAGAGAAGGTCGTGATGTCACGTTTAGTGTTGCTGTCCCTGGTGCTGATCTAAACCAGACGCAAGGAGGGCGAGAAAACCTTTTGTAATTGTTAAAGTGTGCGTAGAGTAAGAAACGCTTCTGGCATTTGGCATTCAAAGTGTCTCACATTTTGGTAATTCGATTGAATATTACTTAAATATGCCCAACATACGGACAAGACTTACTTTATAAAACAAGACTTATATATAAAACTCACTTTAAAGGGAAAAATGCTAAGTTGTTTGTAATGTTTGTAAAGTAACAATTATATGATACATCCGACTAAATGTGAACTCGAGGAAAATATAGTCTACATGCACACGCTTAAGCAATACGGGGGAAATGGCTGAATTTGCTGAGAAACGATTTCTCTTTAATTTGTATTATCTCAGTTATGTTTTCATAAGTGTTTTAATTCTTGTTTACCTAAAATAGTTTTTCATTTGAAAAAATAAATAAAAGTAGAAATATTTGTGTTTATTTGGTGATTTAGTTTAATATGAGACAGTTTGGATAACTGCGTTTAAAAATTACATCAGACATAAACTTCTAGAGATGTTTTTTATCTAGGAAAAACATTTTGAGCTAAATATTCTTAACGTGATGTCCTGTTGGACTTCATAAGGGCATCTTGCTGTCCGTATCTAATTGTCTCGATGTGATGGACAGCCGATCTAGAACAATGCAAACTAATGACAATGACAATGACACTGATGCTCATGACTGTTTCCTGTGATTAAAGACACCCAATTACGGCAGTGAACAGTGTCGTAATTATGTTCCTTAATCACATCCAGGAGATTTAATTGCCCTAACGATGTGTTTAATTAAAAGGAATATAGGTATTCAGTCGACAGTTTTGATACACTGTTGTTTCCAAATTAACATTATTAGACAACGTCACGGATTTCTTTTAATAATCATGATCGGGGTGACTAAGCTTTATAATACTACCAGACATTCTCATTTGGCCGTAGGGTAATGTTGTACATTATGTCTGGTCTTTCCTCCCCAAAGCTTTATACGCGTTTAAATGTCGATAAACGAGCAAAGAATTAAAAGCACCCAAGACACAAATGTTCATTGTCGTTCTCCTAATTCGTTTACTTCAAAATATTAGCTTCAAATTCCAAAGTTTCATATTTCACAAATGATTCCTCATCCGTAAATAAATATATTTTTCTAACAACTTATTGATCGTATTCTCTAGAGCAAGAGCCACGAATCAGAATTATCAGAACACACAACGCATAATACGTTGGATCAAAATATTTTAATAAAGCTTTCCAATACATCAACACATACAAATGCCCCTCATATTGAAACTAATATATCTACACTGCTTCAAGTCTCGACCTGACAACAAGTTAAAACCTCCAAGTCCCTATATTGCCAAACCGCTTGTGTGTGTTTATAATAAAAAGCCAAATCGGCGAGATTTACAGCAATGATGACGATGCATAATCAGACCAGGCATGCAGACCCATCCATTTAGAGAAATATAAAAAAAAAAGCAAAACAACTTTTCTTAAAGAGTCCACCAAACTAACAATATATTAGTTATATTACATTTTTTTAAATCAACAATCTCAGCTAAGCTTTCGGGAAATTACACGTAGGCTACTTTGGAATAAAGTCCAATACGCTGCTTCTCCTTCAAGCCGATGCTTTTAAAATACAGATGTCACTTGAAAGCAAACATTTACAAAACATAAATTGAAAGTAGCACGTATTATTGCAAGGTAGAGTTCAAAAGTTTGGCATCATAAACAAGGTAAAACATGGTTGCATGTTGTCAGGTCATTCTGAAGGGTCCACATTAATTAGCTGTTCATTCTTCATCATCAGACATAGACTTTGTTTGGTTTTAATCCCACGCTCACCAGCACTTAAAGTATAGGCTATACCATTATGTACACAATCAGTGTTTGTTGGAATGAAGTTGTAAGAAAAGTTTTAGCATTCTTCTATTGTAAAACCGCTGGCAAACATCAGTCTCTCTCTCTTTTTTGTTTTCTCAGAGTCAAAAGTTGCACATGTGCTTCTACCAGAGTCAGTCGCTGCAGAGTTTAAGGCTTGTCAGTGCATTGCTTACACAGGCTGGAGGTGACATTGTTGAAAAGGGCACATTTGTCTGGACAGGAGGATGCTGCAACTCCTGCGGGGAACGGGTAACCAGCCGGCTGCTCGTATGCGCTTAAACCCGGCGTGAGAGCAGTGGTCGCGGGCAGCGAGGCTGCTGAGATAGCCTGGCCTTGGTTGAGATACGCAACCAGCCGTCTCATCTCCTCCAGCGCCTGCGCCTGCATGAGGATGTAATTTTTGGCTAAGAGCAAGGTGGCGATTTTGGAGAGTTTCCGTACAGACGGACTGTGCGCGTAAGGGATGACCGCGCGCAGCTCATCGAGCGCATCGTTCAGATCGTGCATTCTCCGTCTCTCCCGGGCGTTGATGTTTAGTCTCAGCATTTTCTGCTCTTTGTTTTTCTTACCTCCCTCGGACTTTGCGCCGGGCACCGCCGTTCTGCCGTCCGTCATGAGCATCATCTCGCACCGCTCGTCGCTGTCATCGTCCGGGCTTTGCTCGCCACCGCTGCTTTCCGCGCCTGAAGTCCTGTTAGCGCTCTCGCCGTATTTCACACACAAAGATCCGGTCGGCAGACCCAGCGTGCCCGCTCGACCCCCGGGCTGCACCGGGTCCGGGTCGTTCTGCTCGAAACAGCTGATAGGCGACTGGCTGTCCCGGGCGGAAAGATCAATACCCGCAGCCGGTCGAAACGAGTCCATCTTTTTGCTCGAGACGGCACTGAGAGTTTTGTGAAAAATGTCTCCGCCCAAGTTTATTCTCCTGTCCATAGTCTCCAGAAAGTCGGATGCGTCGCGGTGACGAGGCTTCGCTCAGCCGCTGTCCTCTCCTTAAGTTTTTACTCTCTGAAGTGGAGTTGATGTTGATGGCTGCTCCACTTGTCAAGTGAGGTGTAGAGGCAGTAGCTCCTCCTAAAGTGCTCTACACTGCGTTTATCGTGTTGAGACGCACTTTGTAGATCTCGGCAGCGATCAGCATCAGCAGCAGAAGGGGGAGTCTTTTACATCATTATCTCAAGTCGGCCTATTAATATGAAGAAGATTCGCCTATCGGGAGTGAGCGCGCGCCACCCAATCAGGTTAACGTTTTAATTAATGGGATTAAAACGGTAACAAACAATCCAAACGGGGTTCTCGCAGCTTTGCAAAAGCACCCCAGCTCTTTTATTGCTCTGCCCATCTGTGTAAATCCGATGAACAACTGTATTCAAGCCGTTGCCGGAGATTTGCTGTGCAGATACAGAAAAACAACTTTTGTGTTCTGCGTTAACGCGTTTTGTTTTAGGTGGACTCGCTTTTCATGTACGTAAGTGTGGCTTATTTCAGACAAAATGTTTAAAAGGGTTCCCGCTATAAAAAAACAAAAAACAAAACAAAACCTAATCATCATCTAACATTTTGTTTTATCTTAATGTACCAATGCAGGACCACTGATCTTGAGGTAAATGATGTTTTCATTTCATATTGTCTCGAGAACTAAAGAAAAGACTATAAAGGTGAGGGGAAAGCTCTGTTATTTGTGTCATAATTGCGTATTGCATCTGTAATCCAAATATAATAATTTTACTGATCAAAGTCTTACAAGTGCTGTTTGTAACTCGGCTACATAAATATATATCACAATATAATACATTTTTTTCGATCATTGGAATTGCTATTATTTGTAAATAAATAAATAAAAACCTACATCAATAAAGCCTTTATTTTCTAATATATGTGGAATTAAATGTGTTTTACTCGCATTTGTTGGAAAGAGCTATGAATTCATCAGACCAGTGACTGATTGATTTTTGACATTTCTATCTGAAGCGTGAATTGAAAAAGCATACATTTTATATATTTATTTGTATTACTATTTATATATATTATTTATAGCATGTTATAACCGAATTCGTTAAACGTGATCTTCGTTTGGCCTATTTACATCGTATAGTCTGCTGTAAATCACACAGACATACAGCGGTAATGTGTGAACTTTAGGAACAATGCCATGTTTATGAGATTACGAGAAAACGGCACATTTGTTGGTGCGAGTTGCCCCCATGCGGCTATAGTCGGCAACTACTTCTTTCTTTTCTTTTCTTTTTTCTTTCTTTCTTTCTTTCTTTCTTTCTTTCTTCTTTATATATATATATATATATATATATATATATATATATATATATATATATATATATATATATATATATATATATATATATATATATATATATATATATATACATACACTCATATAGCAGGTGTCCCTTGACTATAGTTTTTTTTTTTTTTTTGTTATATTATATATCAGCTGTAATTTTCAACTGTTTGTTCTTTCCTAAAAATAGGTAGTTTTCAGAAGACATATTTTCCTGCATGTGTGCACATAAGTCACAATTTAACATTATTTGTTGCTACTTTTTCCATTAAACCAAAAAGAAAGTAAAATTAGGCTGGAAGGTCAGACATGAGCCAAAGTCTGTTTCCTTTCAGGCTGTCTCTACTATTTACTTCATGGAATTGGAAACATTTCAGCGTTTCAGATATTATCTGCTGCCAGATTATTTTATAAAACAGAATATCACTTGCTTTATTTCTCTCTCTTTTCCTTTTTTTTTTGGAAAAAATATAGACCATTAGACCAGTTATATCTGTCACTGGCCCATGAACATTTCTTGATTGTCAAACTATTTCGTAACTGTAACAAGATGCTATTTAATCATATTTTAATATAAAAACAGCTGTCATAACATTATTTATCAATTTGTGGACCTTTTTGGATTCTTGGAAGCTATGGAAATTAAAAATGTAATACAGGAAATACATTAGGACCATTGTTATTGTTTACATCCCTCAAAATTGTCCATACACAGCTCACGTTTATGTAATGACTCTCTCTTGCCACATGGTGTCAGGCTTAACACATTTATTCGAGGAGACTCACTGATGACAAAAGTTACTTTGTTACTATATTTATATTTACTATATTTATGTTTCATTTTTTTCCTTCTGGTGCAGTTACTGAAACACTAATTCGCCCAAAATTGCATGTATATAATGTGTGGAATGTATAGTGATGTATGGTACAATAATGTAAATTAAAATCAACCTTTACCAAGTAAAATTGTCATTCAGTGTCAGTCGGGCATCCGGTGTGTAAAACATATACTGAATAAGTTGGCAATTCTTTCTGCTGTGGTGACTCCTGATGAATAAAGGGACTAAGCCGAGGGAAAATGAATGTAGTATAATATAATATAATATAATATAATATAATATAATATAATATAATATAATATAATATAATATAATATAATATAATATTCTTTACCTACATTCTCACTCACACACACACGCACTCACGCAAAAAAGTTCAAAGTTGTCGCTTCATTGTAATAACAAAAGTCATTTGACAGTCTGAGAAACATCAAAACAGTAGAATGAAATTGGTTTTCAACATCTGTTTGTCATTTACTTATAGGAATATTATTACAATGTAAAACCCAAAAAGTTAAGCTAACTCAAACCATTTAAGTAAACCGATTGCAACAAACCATTTAGGTTCAAAAACTTATCCTGAGTTCTGTGAACTTAATCCATTTGAGTAAAAGAAGCAATTTGAGCACAGTAAAACCCAATAAATGAAGAGAACTCGAATCAGCTGAGTACTGTAAAACCCAATAAGTTAAGGCAACTGAAACTCTTTGACGAAACCAATTGCTACAAACCATTTGAGCTATAAAAACTAATCTTAATGAGTACTATGAACTTACCCCATTTAAGTTAAAGTAATGAGGTATTTAATTAACTCAGTACCTTCAACACACTGAGTTCAAAACTCTTTTCAAATGAGTAGAATTGACTTTCAGTCAATTTTGAGTTAACTACACTTATTTCATTTGATAAAGTTGCCCTGTTGGGTTTTACAGTGTAGTACAGCTATTTTCATGGTAGAGACTGATACTAAATTATTGCTATTATAATATTCTCTCTGGCAGCCAACCAATCAATCAATCATTCAATCAATGTCAGTGTTAGTCCCCAGAAGTTTTGTATGTGGTTACCTGGGAACGTTTTGCTTACAGCAGTTTATTTTATAGGTTTCCTGAATACTTCTTAAGTTCCTGTATAGGGGCGGCGCGGTGGGTAGCGATGTCTCCTTACAGCAAGAAGGTCCCTGGTGCGAGCCTTAGCTGGGTCAGTTGGCATTTCTGTGTAGAGTTTGCATGTTCTCCCCGTGTTTGCGTGGGTTTCCTCCGGGTGCTCCGGTTTCCCCCACAAGTCCAAAGACATGCGGTATAGGTGAACTGGGTGAGCTAAATTGTCCGTAGTGTATGCATGTGAATGAGAGTGTGTGGGTGTTTCCCAGTAATGGGTTGCAGAGGGAAGGGGGTCTGCTGCGTAAAACACATGCTGGATAAGTTAGCGGTTCATTCTGCTGTGATTAATAAAGGAACTAATTAATAAAGGAACTGATTAATAAAGGAACTAAGCTGAAAAGAAAATGAATGAATGAATGAATGAATGAATGAAGTTCCTGTTTAATAAAGCATTTTTATTAGGTTCCCCTATAATTGGGGGCCTTATGGAAACATTAGGGGACTGGTCTGTGCGTCAAAAAAAAGTAATTTACTTGAATCATTCAATATCATTGAATAATGTACTGCTGTTACGATTAGGCTTAATAGGCTCACTATTATGCACTAAGTAGCCTGTATAACAGAAGTTCTTTCAGTATCTTTGTCTAATCCTTCCTTTTTCCTCTTACTCACTCTCATACACAATGTACTCGTTTTATACTGTAAACATTATTAATCAGCATTACTTAGCAACAGCATGAATGCCTGACTCCACATGAATGTATTGTTTACATGCAAGTAGTCATTGTAATAAGCAGCAGTTACATTCTTTTCCTGTAGGTGGCGGAGTTGCTCCACATATGGCGTTTTTAAAACGTCTTTTCTCGCGGTATAGTTATAAATATTCTGTTCTTTTAATTCATTTCTTTTTTGCAAATATTGGTTGCATAGCAACACAATGAACGGAGACGTGTTATTTTTTTTAGTATGTAGCAATTTTATCATTTCAAAGTGGTCACTTCATACCAATTACTGCATACTTCTGATAGGAGAGCAGCTCGCCTCGCGCAATTGTGACCGCGCGTGCTGATCTGTCAAGGCTTGCGCGTGATTTGAATAATGATGACAGCGTTTATGTGATGTATGACTTGTCTGTACGTTTTGTTACGATGTGATATTTGCGATTTTTATTAATGATATGCTTGATATTTTTCGTTAAAATACACCTTTTGTTTTTGCTGCATTGGATGTGTTTTATATGAAAGTGCTTTATATGGATACACATTTATATGGAACACATTTTGGTCGGCATCTTCAAATGTTCTGACGCTGTGTGTTATGTAACTCTGCTGGGAAAGCAGAAGTATTATCTTGCATTGTACTTAAGAGTATTGGTGTGGTTTTGATTGATTGATTGCTTTCCTCTTGCTATCTCATGTCTTGCTCATCCTCTTTCATTACACATTTAGATAATCAGCTTGGACATTTTGCCCGTCTCAACTAAACTATATCTCTGCCATGTTCAGTAAGAACTATATTGCTTTATATCTTATTTTTTAGTGTATAATTTTAGTGTATAATTTTATGTTCAGTCTTAACACAGTATAGTTGATAGACTTGTTTGCTTTTATAAGCTTATTCATCTCCAAATTAAAATTTTAATTTTTTCTAAAACGTTTTTTCAGGCACTGTAAGCTGTTCTGTTACCACTGTTCAAAATGTATCATTTGAATTGAGTAAATGGTGGCACAATTTTAATTTGGGGGCGAACTGTCTCTTTAAGTACCTTCCTTCGTCTTCATTTTTTGTCTTGAGACAGTGGTTTAGCCGTTAGGGGTCGACATCTCTTTAGGGATCATTCAATTGGAATAATATTAACCCTAAGCAGGCCATTCCCATATATATATATATATATATATATATATATATATATATATATATATATATATATATATATATATATATATATATATATGGCATTTTTTCCGGTCTCTCTCTCTGATTTCCAGGTGAAGGTTGGTTTAATATTTGTCCTTAAGTCTCAATATGTGGTGTAAAACACAAAACAACGATTCGATACCGGTTGGGCGAGTGCATGTTTGATGTATATGATTTTCGATTCACATATCTTTAATGATCTCTAATTGTTGCAAATATAGTCTTATTCATTATCAGCAGTGTTCTGCTAAAATTATGCCAGGTTTTGTGATATATAAATACCATCTGTATTTTGTCTCTCTGACACATACGCTTGCACATGTGCATATGTTAGATTTGGTTATTTACTTAATATATCACCCGTGATGCAGTAAGAGAAATTCAGCACCACAGTGCTGGACAGCGCCTCACCTTCAAGACCTCTGCAGCGTATCGCATTGTTTCCTTACAACAAAACAGTACATCCAAAACACACAGTAAGAGACCAGTACTATCAAAACTAACTTTTATTAAACACTGCAGTTTTAACATATGCAAAGTTTGCTGAATTTCCCAATCCTTGCGTCTGTTGGCCTGCTGATGCTGGAAGGCTCCGCTCTTGGCATTCACCGCGTGCCTTAATTGTAAGACATTAAATCAAGGTCCGCTGTGAACACGGAGAGCCAGAGTCTGAAATCACACAAGCAGAGCCAGTCTAAAACATATCACAAACCCACTCCATCAATATAATCAGCACAATACAGTGGTATTATCATAAAATCCTTCGCTTATTTCCCGTGCTGTTTCTGTTTTAGGGTCCCGCCGCGTGTGACTGCGGCGTATTCCCAATAAAATGAACGGTTTTCAAAACCATCTCGGCAATGCCCTGTGTTATTTAAACTATTAAGGGTTTAAACACTGCACAGATTTGCCATAAAAGCGTAGCGAATGCTTATACTTAACCACAGTATGATGAAATATGGCCATGAAATGTTGACACCAAAGGGATAAGGCCTTCATTATTTTTTGGTGCTGATTTAAAAATGACAGCCAACCTGGAACAAAGAGGGACAAGGGGGGTGACCATTTGATCTGCCTGGAGAGCTCTGCTCTGTCAAAAAAAAAAAAAAAAAAAAAAAAAAAAAAAAGGTGTCACGGTCTTCGACGACATCCATGCGTATTTGAGAACCTACAAGAAAACACAAAAAATGCGTTAGAAAGGCTTCCAGTTAAATGTGCAACAAAATACCCAACCCTCGAACGCCTGAAAAAAATCAGATATTCCAAGCAAACGTCGTGTTAAGCTAATACGCACGTTTGATGAAACAAGCATCCAAATGCGTTCGAAAAAGACGCATAGCTGTATTCCATTCGGAAGGAACGGCAGTAGTTCCCATAGCTTCTTCTGGGACTGAAGATGGGCTGAATATTCCCAATGTCCGTGCTGTAAATCAGCACCGGTATCTCTCTCTCTCTCTCTCTGTCCAGTCTTTCCCCCACGCGGAATGACTTTAGGATTAATGGCTCTCCAGCCAAACAAAATAAGGCATCTGCTTTTAACAGAAGAGGATTGCATGGGGTGGTGACGTCACTGGGCAAACAGATGTTTGCGACCAACGTCCTGACCGTCTCCTTATGTCCTTGAGAGTAAAAGAAGCGTGTTTGCTCTGACATAACCGCGCTATTTGTTTCCTCCTTTAATAGTAGCCATCCCCTGCTTACAAGGAGCCTGTCAACGCTGTCAATCGATCAGCGTAATAGGCCTACACAACTAAGAGGAAAGAGAATTAGCTATTGAAATGTAAGTTTGCCTTCATCAGCGTTTTATGTGCACAATTCCCCACACGCATTTCGGAGACTGATGGGACGGATTTTATTACCTGTTTGTGCTTGAAATACAAAATGTTGTCCGAAGAGATGTTGTCTTTTTCTTTTATTTGCAGACAAGAAGGTAGACTTTGCTGTAGCATGTGCAATCTTTACATGTGTTTATTAAAAACAAACTGTCATCAGTTTGTGTGGGCATTAATCCGCATTTAACTCGTTCTGTTTACATCGCTGTCATTAGTACTATTAACAAAATCTGCAACTGTTTGGTGTTTTTCACGCGGATATTAGGCTGTGTCAGTGGTGTATGTTCTTATGAATAGCAAATCATGGGATCAAATGAAGACAAGATTCTCTATTCGGTTTGAAGGTCCAAAAACACTGACATTTTACAATCGCCATCCACACACAAAGAACGTGTAAAACACATTTAGTAGGCTGCTACGTAGAAAGCATTTTCATGTTTTCATTCTCCATGCCACTCAGCTTCCGTTTAAACATTACAGTTTGAAGCAGATTTGTACATGGGATGGCCGTATGAATGGAATCGAGAAACAAAGGAAACGCCATTTTTGACCAAAAATGTCTGTGCATTGCATAATAATTGTACCTGCTTTTCGTCTCTGGTCTTTAACCCACGCGCTTCTGATTTATCAGTGTTTGTGCTCTCGTAATGAGCAGTAAAATATGACCTAGTTGACCCGGCGTCCATTAATCTATTGTCTGTGGGAATCAAGCGGGTACAAACAAAGCGAAACACGCAACGATCCCTTGTGCATTTCGCTTTAAAACAGTCCGCGTTTGCGATAAACGCATTATGCGTATTGAAGCGTTTGTGTGGTTTGATTTTGCGTGCGTTTTATCCATGCACTGTAAAAACAATAGCAAGTGCAACGTGGGAAAAGCGTCACCGTTATATTCTGATGATGCCGATCGCGAGCATACGCCGACAATCGTCGTCTATTTTGTCTTACGTGTTTTTATTTCTTTGCATTCGTGGTTGTATTTTGTATACACAAATACCACATATGTATTCCACAATATTCCACACTTACGCGCTCTCTCGCTCGCTCGCTCGCTCCACAGTCAGCTGGAGGTCGTTGGTTTGCAGTCATATCCATCCATTTTTTCATGCGGCTTCCTTCGTATTTGCGGTTCTCGTGATTTAAAGAAACGTAATTGTATTCCCGTGTTTCTCTGTCGATGTGTAGTTGGATGCCTCCGCTAAGCGACTTGCCCTATCTTGCAGTGAGTCAGGGGCTGGAGCCCCTGCAAAGCATGGCTGCGTTTTTCTCTTTTTTTCAAAAGAGGGCAGGTCGCTATGCATTATAATGAGTTAAATCTCTCTCTCTCTCCCTCTCTTTCTCTCTCGCTCTCCCCCCGCACGCACACACACACACACATACACAGTTGCAAATCTGAGATTGCAATAGACCTCACAACAAAACATCAAGCTTTTTTTTAAACCGTTGAAGTGTCTAATATATGCATCACTACTGATATTTATTAGCGCATTAAATAAAACTCAAATGTTGTCTGTAATCTCATTTTAGATTGTTACGTTAGTGTTCTGAACGCAATTTGTCAAGTTTGTCCATTATCGACGCCACAGTGTTTCACGTTATATGGATGAATCATTGCTGAGGCTCACCGTGGAGTACATTTTCGTGCTTTCCATGAATCATTTAGAAAGATGAATGACATTTTTTTCACCGTATTGGAATCTGTGAATCTGTAACTCTTAAATGTGAAGAGTAGGCTCATTTGTTTCAGAATTTTTTTTATATGTATATAAATATAGTCTTCCAACAGGGTTAAATTCACAACCAATCAGAATGGGCAGTTCTCTAGCCTATCGCCTGCTGTAACCTATATACCCAAATTATATAATTTCCGCACGTGCAGTTGTTATTATTACATGGATATATAAGCAAATTACAAATTTACAGGGAAAACAGGCATTTTTTATTCCAAATACAGGACCAAAAGGAAATGTATAGGTAACATTTTTGTTTAATTGGTAAATAATTTAAGAGTTTAATGTATCTAAATTGTCTAAAGCACATTTTGGACAGATATGCTTTTGGTTATTTAGGAAAAGCCAACGAGAAAGGGTGTTGCATTAATTATTTATCAAAATACCGCATTCGTCAGTGATTGTGTTTCTTTTATTTTAGCCACTGACACGTGAGGCTAAGGATTCAAACAGGAACAACAGACATATGAAACGGATAGAATGAGAGTAACTACACAATTCTGTCGTTTCATCCCCACAGACTGTGTTTGATGCAGTATGTGTAATGCATTTTACCTTAGGAGGAGCTACTGAGGCTTAATTATTTTTTATAATACTAGCAGTTTTGTGATCATAACGTGTAGGCTATACGCGATATACAGCAAGCCTGCTGGTAGATTTGATAACTTGAGTAAATGGGACAAATAAAACTAAGACGGAATGATTAATTGATTTTCTTTTGCAACCCCTCCAAAGCAGTCAGTCAAATCGTGCTTCTGTCGTGCAGCAACTTTAAAGGGAATTTTAAAGAGCTTATTTTCCCTGGGAAAACGCTATTGTTCGTCCTGAAACAATAGAAGCTGCAGGCAACCGCAGTGAGGCGGTATGAATGGCGAAGCTGTGGGTCAGTGCATTGGGTCTCAGGCCCCAAAGCCCCCTTTCCCGTGCACCACAATGACCCTGCGCTAGGTCGAGGCTCCGCGGGGTCAGAGGGCATCACCTATTGTTCTGCACTTCAAAACAGATAAACATTAATTAATCAAGGCTGGCCATGTTTCTCAGGGAGAAAGAAAAAGTAGGGTATGTTGTACCTACGAGTGCTATAGGCCAGAAGGACTTCTGATGTTGTAAATGAATGTGTTAGAAATCAACGGCGTCAGTGATTGTTTTATCTTTCCCTGGATGAAAGGACATCCAACATTCGCTCTGAAGTAAGGTCGAATTTTTAGATGTTTACATGCAGTACTGTTTTGTATTGACTTAGATATATTTCGTGCACCTTAATCAAAGATTACACGTTTTTAACCCTGAACACTTATGTTTTTTTAAATCAGTGCTATATTGGTCGTGTTAAGAAAAATAGAAAGGAAACTAGCTTTATAATGTCGAATTAAGCCAGAATGAGTTCAAATACTTCCTCCACAGGCCCCATATCATTCTTAAAATCAAAACGACTGCTTGTTATTGTTTATGCCGGTATTTTTGTCATGCTCATGCTTAGCTTGTCTTTTTGTTGTTGCGGCATATTTTTTCACGTTGTGTGTTGTGAATATAATAATGCCCAGACTGTCAAACGTTTTAAATTATTGAAGGCTAGCTGGGACATAATTTTAGAATCTTTACAACTTTACTTAAAAAGCTATTTAATTGACGTAAAATTAGATTAATAACGAATAAACGGTATAATGCGATGCATTTATTTAGCATCTGTAAAATAGCTTCCTTTTACAGTGACTCTGAATTGGCTTACACATGCAAGCCCACATTTTAATGCAATTAAACATTTTCATAAAGGCAAATAATTGGTCGAACGACTATGCGTGGTGCTTTTAAAAATATCTAATCAAAATGTGCATCTATTTTCAAAGTTTCCCAAAATGAAATAATATGGTGCGTGCAGAACGAGGCGCTGATTTTCCTTTTAAAACGGCATATAATTGTGCACATTTAACATGCATTATTATTAAACTTGAGAATTGCATACAGTCCGTTATCAAGACAGCGAATGGAAACAGCTGATCCTTCGTCACAAATCAAACGAACTGTGCTTAGAAAGAGGGGCATGGCTCACTTTCCTTCTGCTGCAGACCGTCATATTCTCTGCGATAGAACTGATACAAAATCCAACACATTTGACCGGTCTGTCCCTCCTTTAAATCACTGAAAGTGCAGGTTGACAGTGACGCACAGAATATTATCTTTAAATGCTCTTCAGATAAACTATCCTGCAAGGTAATTGATTTTGTGAGCTGAGTTTTTATGAGCATGTAAATGGACGCCTTTGAAGAGATCTGACCTTTTACGACTGCATTCTGCAATTGCAAATAACAGATATAGTGCTGTTTACACACTTTAATAGCCATGCATAATAATCTCTATCCTAAATTAAATGTAATAAAGGCACAAGTTCAGTGACATCATGAGCTTATACAAGTTAGTATATTCATTCAATGCATAATAATCAACCAGATCTGAATCATACTTATTTGATTTTAAAAAAATTAAACATTTATTAGATTCCTTCATCCTAATGTCCACAATTAATTTCAGTGTCAGACCTCCATGTTTGTATATTGTACAGTATATCTGTCTTAACAGTTCAAACTGCATCAAATCAGTGATTGAAAGATGTTTAAATTCAACTTTCACATTCTGTTCTCATCTGTACTGGGAGGAGGGTCTTTTTTTTACATTGTCTGAATAAGGATATGATTCTCATCCATGTGAAGGAACGCAACTAAGTTTTTTTCCCTTTCTCCCACTGTGACCTAATTTAGTTGTTAATAAGCTCCTGGTGAGAGTTGCTTTAGAGGATTTCTAGGTACTGGACCCTATTTTGAGCGTAGTACAGTTAGGTCAGGTCATACAAATCTGGATGCAATACATGTTTCATTTTAAGCACCCTTTGGGTATTTTATACTGAGTGCTATGATGGCTAAATCGGTGTTCATTGATTTAAGCTTTGTATTTTCATATGATACACGGTTGATCTCAGTCAGCGCTGTAGGCTTTACACTCACCCACATACAGTATGTGTGTGTATCATTCATATGCATGAACCATTGTCAGGTTTGAGCTTCCAGCACCTTTGTTGTTTTCCTGACGGGTCCACAGGTTTGGGCCTCTCCTGTCCTACATCTCTTGAGGTCAAACATACATGTTGAGGCATCTGATCTACCAGCCGCTCTCACACTGAGCTGTTAAATGTCAGAAAGCAAGAACGAAGAATGAAAGCCATTACAGTCTGTTCTCAGGAGCCTCACTATACTTTTATTTCTTCGCCTGCTTTAGCTCTTTTTGTGACTGACAATTAAAGAAGAATTTGTACAGTAGTGACCAAAACACCCCCGTCGGTGACCTGTCCACACTTAACTAGCCTGGCAGAAATCACCCATTGTTTATATTCAAGGGCTTTAGTGGGTGGGAGTCATTTTTTCTCTTGTTATAATAAAAAAAATTCATTTTGTGTAAATGGAGAATTTTAAGTCTGTTGCAGATTTTTTTAAACCTTAAATTCTGGACAAATCTGGCCTTGAACAATGGAGCAATAGTTCAATATGTATTGACTGCTAACACTAAAATGTAATGCTAATATATATATACATTTAATATGAGAAACGATTTAACCAAATGTTGTATTAAATTGCTTGTAATGACACATGAATAGCCTAACAAGTGTGTAGATATGAAATGTAGCCTAACAACACATACATATTATTGTTGTGATATACTCTTTTTTTAAATTAGTGTTTAATATTTTACTATAAAGTGTACTAGTTTTTGGACCGTTATCGTAAGTTATTTTGTTAGATAAGCTCCAGATTTGGCTTCAATACTGACTAGTCTAATGTACAGTATATGCACAAATATAATATTGTATAGCTTCCTACCTATTTGTAATAAAACATTGTGTTTTTTTAGCCTTTTATTAACATAATCTCACTTTTTTAGATTTAACTTTTAACAATAATATAAAAACTGGAACACCGACTTTAGTTTAGTCTGGAGTGAGAATTATTTCTTGGATAGGGAGAGGATGTGTTTCAAACAATGAAAAATGAAATAGTGATGTGTAATATATTTAAAGTAAATTACAATAATAACTTTCACATGTAATATTTAATTTGATACCATTCTAAAAAAATGTCTACCTAATTATAAGTAATTATAAAAAAAAAGACTAAATAGATTGATTTGCAAGTGTATAGTCAAGTCAAATAAATGAACTTACTTGCCTGCCAACATTTTCACTGGCCTCACCAAAAATCAGTAATTAAATAAATATACACAGCAAAAAATACTTATAAGGTAATAAACTTACTTCACTTATGTATAATGTTAAAAATGTATAGTATATGCAATCCTATGACGCTTATTATGTTGCTGTCACTTTAAGACCTTCGAATGCACCTGTGTTTACATTCATTTTTAATATATAACTGAATGTGTTTATGAGATTGAGAATGTGTTCATAAGAATCGCAGAGATGGTCATTATAACATTTGCATGTGTTTGTGATCAGTGAGATGTCAGTGTCCTCTTTGCTCCATGTGAGAATACTGTATGAGAACACTGTACTGTGGGAGAATTTGCTCCATGTGGCACACTGTAAGAGTGCTCAGACCTAATAATATTAATCATATTTGTTTTATTGCTTACATATTCTTTACAATTTCAACCCAATGATTGGGTTTCTCCCTATTTGACTCAAAATTGTGAGTGTACGGTATAAGTATAGCACAAATACTTATATTTACATTTAGTCATATAGCAGACTAAATGTAAATGAAAATGTTAGTATTTGTTGTTGTTTGTAAATGTTAGTAATACTAATATAAATGAAGTCTAATTAAAAACATTTTCAAGATACTGTAATATTAATAAAACAATATGCATAAATAGTAATATACGTACTGTATCTTTAAATAAATATGTCACTCAAAAATGTTAATTCATGGAAAGAAATGCAAGAAAGCCATGCAGGTCCAGAACAACAACAACATAACTGTGACTGATTTATTTTATTTTGGTGGAACTGTCCCTTTAAGGTTTCCTTTTCAACCACTATCCTACAATTTAAAGCATTTATCATAAACATGTGCCTCTCTTAGCACTGAACTACATAAGCGGTAAATATCCATATAGCCAGCACCAACAGAAAGATACAAGAAAATCTTTCATTTTATTACAATGTGTCTCTGTAATGTCACCTGCAAAGTGACAGATAAATCAGCACCTCAAATAACAGTTATTATGCCATATCCCTGTGTGTGTGCTTGTGTGTGTGTGTGTGTGTTCTGCATTGCTGTAGTTCATTCAATGCTGCAATTGTTTCAATAGGTCTGCGTATAGCTTTGCAACAAACAATTTAATCTCTTGAAAATATCACTTATCCCCCACAGCCTTTGAAATGCTGTATAACTGGCTAACGCAGATGCACTGGAAATAGTCAATTTGTCAGCATAAACAAATAGACAGATAGAACCAAAGGGGCTGGAAATTTCAATTGCTGCTCAGGATTCGCATTGCACATCCACCCACACGCGTGCTACTGAATCTTTACTGGGGATCTAAAGGCTTAAGCTAAATTCAAATGAGCTGGTGACAGATTCATTCTGTATGTGGTTGTAAAACATACATTCTGTAAAAACAGAAAGATAAAAAGTACAAGTGAAACCTGATATACAGTACGCAAGCGAAAAACACATAGCAAATAAGAGATTACTATGATCTACACTGTAAAGTCTGCTTCCTGAAGCAGTTTCCTGTTTAATTTACTATAGATAAAATCATTTATGTTGAGGTCTTTCTGAAATCAGTTTCTGATTTTAGTAGAACTGGATAAATTATATGCTAATATAATATGCATTACATTGTATCTAATTTTCTCTATTTAGTCTCATTCTGTTAAGCATATGTTGCCTTTATAAATGAAAATGGCATTCTGTAATGTGTGTTTATCACATAGATACACAGATGGATAGATAGATAGATAGATAGATAGATAGATAGATAGATAGATAGATAGATAGATAGATAGATAGATAGATAGATAGATAGATAGATAGATAGATAGATAGATAGATGTGCATTATATACGTTTAGTAGAATCGTATGAAAAATATATATTTGTGTTATTGGAATTATTATTATTGTTATGTTTCATATAAACTGTATACGTTTCATTATAATGTGTAAAATGTGTGTTGTTTAAATTAGATAGATACTGTAGATGAATAGATGGATGAATATATGGATATATAGATAAATGGATAGATGTGCATTATATTAATTTAGTAGAATCTAAGTGTATATTCTTTACGATAGACAGATAGATAGATAGACAGATGGATAGATAGCTAGATGGATAGATAAACGGACAATTACATGGATTGATAGGTACTGTAGATATACGGTCGGATGGGTGGCTGGACAGGTGAATAATATACAGTTGGATGGAGGAATGAATGGTTAGATAGATGGATAGATAGATAGATAGATAGATAGATAGATAGATAGATAGATAGATAGATAGATAGATAGATAGATAGATAGATAGATAGATAGATAGATAGATAGATAGATAGATAGATAGATAGATAGATGAATGGATGAATGGATGAATGGACAAATACATGGATTGAAAGGTACTGTAGATATACGGTCGGATGGGTGGCTGGACAGGTGAATAATATACAGTTGGATAGAGGAATGGATGGTTGGATGGATTAATGTAGATAGATAGATAGATAGCTAGATAGATAGATAGATAGATAGATAGATAGATAGATAGATAGATAGATAGATAGATAGATAGATAGATAGATAGATAGATAGATAGATACTATAAACCAAACAAACGAGGCTCTCAGACATTGAAGTGAATATTTGAACCCACCAGCCATTATTTGCACCTAACTGTAGTGATGATTTTGGCCTTTTATGACTTTATTAATGCAGCGAATGATGGTTGAACATATGTTTCTCCACGATTACTATCCTAGTGACTTGCTGTCCTAGTTGCCTGCTATCGCCTGACTGCTGGAATGAGAATATGTGCCTTGAGTTAATGCTGATTGCAGCAGCTGCCAACACGTGAATCTCCATGGCAACAATAATGGTTGCCTAGCAACCGTGTTCTTTTAGGGACACTGGAAGTGCCCAAAGGCTTACTAAAAATATATGAGTATAATTCCCCATTAATGCTTCAGCTACCTTTACTGCTGTTTCTAGCGCATTTACCAACAGGGACGGTCGGAGGTGCACAAACCAACTCGCTGCTTGAAATGGAAGTGGCTTGGAATTTTTAAGCTCATGTCTAAGTCAGATTTAGAGCAAGCACTGCAAGGTGAATTGGGTAAAGAAACGTATGTATATTGATTATCGTAGTTTTCCGGTTGAACTATTACATTTAGAATTGTAAACCAATTTTTTTTGTGTTTCACGTTTTGAGTATGCAAATGATTAATTATTTAATAAATATAGTCTATATAATGTAACGATTAACCTGACTCACGGCTGGATACGATTCACGATACTAATCTCACAATTCATTATTTAGTCATGATTTTTAACAAAATTATTTGAAACAAATTTAAGGTGAAGAGCACTTTAATTTTTTTCGTAAATGCTGCACATTTTTTTGCTAAATAATATATTTTCTGCCATAACAAAATTGCTGTTTAAAAAACAAATAAATTCCAATACTAATAATAATAATAATACAAACTAAAGAAGACTCATTAATATAACCAAACAAACTGTGACTGTGCTGGGATTTGACATTTTTAAAAAGAAATATCCACATGTCTATGTTTTCTGGCTTAAGCTGAGGTCTTTGCACATTTACAAAGTCCCCTGCTGATGAAAACTCTTTCACTGGGGACTGAGATGGTTGGTTTGGAGAGGAAAACCTTTCCTAAACCAGAGAGCAGTGTGTACAGAGGTGGTCAATAGGCTCTCTGCTCCAGGGGACTGGCCACACAAAACTGATTATAAAATGACTAAATACTGTATATAGTAGGATAGAGACGGAAGTTGAACATGATTGTGAAGGTGAATAATTAATATTACTTGTATAATTAGTATAACTATCAGTGTGATACACTTAAGATATCATCTTCAACATTTTTAAATATTCAATAATAATAAGCAAATTATTAGAATATGCTATTTTGAAAAGGAGAGGGTAAACAATCTAATACCTGCTTTTGTAACAGAACAACTTTCTCTTTCAGTCTGAAAAACATCTTCACACTGTGAAAACACTGATGCACCGTGTGATCTCTGTAGTGGAGCTGCAAATCTTCCAGTCCATGTGGTTTGGCTTATTAGTATTTTTTTGCGTATAGGTGTCTGTGACAGTAGTTTTTCACTGTGCTGACGGTTTATGTGCATCATATCCGTTGTTCTGTTAGTGTAAGTAAACATGTAATTGCAGTATTTGCACACAGTTTCTGTTTTGTCTGGTGCACTTCACTGACGTCATTTTACTCTGTAGCCCCACCTCTTGCTCACCGCTGATGTGCAGGTAAAGCGAGTTTACACCTGTAAACACAGCGCCCCCTCTGTTCAAAAAATGTATCGCGATTCGTTCAACATTTCTACCGGTTTCTAATCGTCACTTATTTGAATCTATTTTCAACTGGCTCACGGTGAATCGTTACATCCCTAATATTCTGTTTTGCATATATTTCTAACACATAAATCTTAACATTGGATAAAGTCAGGTTCTAAATTTAGGTTTCATTTTTTTTTACCTATTTAGTCAAAATGAGGGGATTTTGAGAATTTTATTTTATATCAGCCTGAATTCAGAAAACACTAATCAGGCAAATTAATATATGAATGTACCTTCAGTGAAAATCTTCAAATCACATTTATGAATAAAATTATGAAGTTTGGTGTAGGGCTGCACAGTATATCATTTCTGCATTGGTATTGCAATTTGCGCATCCACAATAGTAACATCACAATATATGCAATGTTGAGTCTGAATTATAGCTGACCAGAAGCTACAGAATTTTCTTTAATTACTGAATTTGTACGGAACTTTAGCGATTTATGCCAAAAAAAATTTTTTTTTGCCTTGTTTCTAGTCCAAATATTTACATTTCAAAGCGAAAAACAAGATTATTTTATGTATCCCACTGGCAGATAATATGTTTGTTTTAAGGAAATACTCTTAATTTTGACTCCTTTTTTTCTGAAGGTGAAAACAAAACAATATTTTTACTTGCTCTGAGATTTGTTTTGATATTTGGACTAGTAACTAGGCAAAGTAAGAAAAGCTATGTTTTTGCATTGTGATTTTTCATTTTCTTTACCTGAATACAGTTAGACTCCTCAAAAAACAGTCAAATAGAGCTCAAACCATCTTGTGAAACTGAATTCATATCCTAGTATTTATCACAGAAAAATTAAATATTGCAATATTAGAATTTTTCCAATATTGTGCAGCCCTATTTTGGTGAATGCAAATGTTGCTGAAGTAAAGATTTTTTATGTTTTCTTATCATTTCTTTACATGACAAAAACACAAAATTTCAATAACGACAGGTGCACAATAAACAGCGTTTTTGCCTTGCAATGTCTGGACTTAAAATAATCAAACAGAAATCAGATAGCCTATACTGTACAATAAGTATTCTGTTTATTTTTCAACAGCATGCAGTAGAATGGAGCATCAGCCATCTTGCAGCAGGCTCACTCTCACACACACACGCACGCACACGCACACACACACACACACACAGAGACGCAGGTGTCATGCGCACACGCTGAGGAACAAAGCATTCCATCAGTGCGCGTGACATCACTGCAGTCGCTCAGCTGTTCTGTCCTAGAAAGCGGATGAGAGTAAGATGCAGGACCTCTTCCTTACTGTGAAAGATAACACTCGATATAGGAAGTGTATTATCGTGCACGGGAGTCTTAAGTATGGCTTGGCAGTATTTTTAGGTTCTGCCTCTGTTCTGTTTTTAGTTTATTTTTATACATTAAATTATTTCAAAGAACTGAACAGTCTGTGACAGCAGCAGTTATTAAAAATAGATAGATAAATAAATAAATAAATAAATAATGACAACCAGAAACACTAGCAGTAAATAAAAACAAATTGCAAATAGACACTTAAATCATTTTTAAATTTCCAAGGATACAGTTGGCAACACTATGTCCTGTTGTCATGTTCAGATACATAGTAACAGGTTGAGCAGTCATATATTCCATTCTATATATTTAGTTAAGTGCTAGGGTGTGTCATAGGGTGTGGTTTCATCCAATTTATTGTTATAGTCTTTCTTGCCCTTAGTAAAAGTATACAGTTAAAGTCAGAATTATTAGCCCTCCTGAATTATTAGCCCTCCTGTTTATTTTTTTCCTCAATTTCACAAAAGATTTTTTTCAACACATTTGTAAACATAATAGTTTTAATAACTCATTTCTAATAACTGATTTCTTTTATCTTTGCCATGATGATAGTAAATAATATTTGACTAGATATTTTTCAAGACACTTCTCTACAGCTTAAAGTGACATTTAAAGGCTTAATTAGGTTAACAAGGCAGGTTAGGGTAATTAGGCAAGTTATTGTATAATGATGGGTTGTTCTGTAGACTATCGGGGAAAATAGTTTAACGGGGCTGATAATTTTGACCTTAAAATGGTGTTTAAAAAAATATTAAAAAAACTTTAAAAAAAAAGCTTTTGTTCTAGCCGAAATGAAACAAATAAGACTTTCTCCAGAAGAAAAAAATATTATCAGACATACTGTGAAAATTTTAAAGGGGGGCTAATAAATCTGTCTTCAGCTGAATGTAGTAAATATCTCTGGTTTTAATTAAATACATCCTGGGGTATCCCTTGAAGCAAGAAAAACAGGGGAGTAAAAGGTAGATCTAACTGCATAATTTTCTTTATCTCAATCTTTACCCATTGCCAAAATGCCAGTAATTTCAGACATTCCCAAAATATATGTGTGTGATTACCTACAGTTCCGCAACCTCTCCAGCATTTCTCTGACTGTGGACTGTTGACATACTTTGACATCATCAACGCTGTTCTAAAGAACCTCATTTTTGTTTTCATGTCAAACTCTTTCCAGTTATGGCTATTGATCCCCTTATGAGATTCTGAACATATGTTTACCCAAATCTCATCCTCAATTTCTTCGCTAAGTTCAGACTTTGCCTTAATATTAAGAGTGTTATTATCTGTTGAATCCAGAATTAGTCTATTATATATGTGTGTCTTTTATGTAGTCCTTTTTGTTTTTTATGTCAATAAAATACTGTTAGGACTTTTTTTGAATATTTCCTTTTCTTTATTATTTGTAATATAGCTTCTTAATTGTAAGTATTGAAAGAAATCGTTTGATGACAACATACATTTTTCTTTAAGATCAGAAAATGAGTGCATAGTATTTTCATTAAATAACGGATCAATTATCCTAGGACCTTTATCACACCATGTTTTAAAAGTGGCATCTCATATAGACTGTAAACACTCCTTAGACAGTAATCTGCTATAGACATAACTCTTAATACGGTTGCCATTTCTCTTAGTTTTTTGTAACTGTTGTCCAAACTCCCTAGAGTTTGTTTAACACACACATTTTTTATTTTAATCTTTTTCTAAGATTTTGTTTTGTTCTGTTCTGTTCTTTTTTTTAATGGATTTGATCAGACAATGGGCTGTATTTTTGGCTCACTTAGCACATAGTACTGTATTGTAATGATTAAGCTTGGATCAAATTTTAGGTTTATTTCACCAATAATGCACAAGGAATCACTTTAATGTTGATCTGTAATAATTCTGTTGTATGCAATTTTAATGTTGTGTGTGTGTGACATTGTCATTTCATTTGTGTGTATTCATCATTCACTTATAATTGTAATTTAGCATTTGTTGTAATGCAATTGTTTTGTTGTTATTGTTGTTGTTTTTGTTATTATTATTATTATTATTATTATTATTATTATTATTATTGTTGTTGTTATAATTATCATTATTATTTAGTTAGAGGCTTTAAATAAACCTTTAGGGCTTTTGCATCTTCCAATATTATGTTTTGTTGTGTAAATAAAGAAATAAAATTAAACATAAATTAAAATATATCTATTTTTAAATGTCATTATAAGATATTTACCATTAAATAGAAATTGAATAAAAATGTATAATCTCCGAAGATTAAGTTCAGAACAGACATATGACAAAAATGTAAATATTTTTCACTCTATAATGTGGATAAATGTACATGATGTAGGTTTACTATGATATTTTACTTTATTTTTTTTTTATAGATTTTTTTATATACTGTAATGTGTGTTTGTTTATCAGTGTGACATTTAGTTTAATAGCTTGCTTTATTTTACATATATTTCATAGATTTGATTGATAGATGAATGGAAAAATACATATAATGTTTATAACATAGACATATAAATAGGTTCAGTGTAGCATTTAATATTTGATTTTTATTCCAATACTTAATTTGAATTTTATTATAAAGAGTTATCCTTTCTTTTCATGTAACATTTTAGCCACATTACCCATCAGGCCAGATTCCAGATATCCTCAGTTTTCCCAGCATGCTGCTGTGGGGTTTGGTGAAGGGCTGCACCTGCTCACAGGCTGATAACAGCAGAGCCGTACAGTGGATAGGCCAACTTTCCTATCTTTCACTATTGATCCCCTCTCAGGAGATAATGGCTCTCAGACCTGAGTAACTGACTGATTATAGTCACTTGATTCCTTCCCTCACACACACACACATACACAAAGCTGTGCCGAATGTGAATGAGAACACAACAGCTACTGAAGAGGGAGTTGATGCACATGCAGCTGAAGGCTAGACACTGCAGGTGATTAGGGTGAAAAATTAACTAATAATTATCAGCAAACTTCCCCTTTATTGATAAGAATTGCAAAAATTGTTTGTGTTTGTGTTTTTTTTAATATAATATTTAAACAAGCAAATGGAGCCTTATTTTATTAAAAATGTGCTTATTTTCATACGTTTCTAGTTTAGATTATTTGTTTACGGGGCAATGCAAATATAATCAACATTGCTGTAAAATGTGCCACAATTAGCCAAGAATGGCTATTTTTCATCTGTAGACCCTTGACAGAATGTTAAAAAGTCACACTTAAAAATGGAAACAAAGTATAATAACACAAAATACACTATTGTATATACAAACACAAGAAAGAAAGAAGGAGATAAAGATAAAAAAAAATGATAGTAGCAGGAGAGGACAACATAGCCAAGAACAAACAGTATGCACAAATGGTAGTTCTACTGTCAAGAACTACTAATACAAATGTTGCTTAAATTGTTATGAAATTTCTGTTTAATGGTAAATATTATATAATGGTGTTTACAAAAATGTGTTATTTTCTATGCTCTATAAATTCAGCACTTTAAAGCCAAACCTGAAAATTATTGGTCAAATAAAACTAAGATTTGATCCAAAGTCTAATGATTATAATATAGTGAACCAAAATACAGTCATTCATCTAATCAAATCCATCAAAGAATAGTACATATGTACAGTACGCTCTCAGAAATAAAGGTACGTGAGGTGTCACTGGGGTTGGATTTTTCAAAAGGTACTTATTTGTACTTGAAGGGTCAATATTGGTACCTCAAAAGTATATATTAGTACCTAAAATTTTAGGGGGAACGCTTTAGTACTTTTAAGTAGTATGTACCCTTGAGGTATTAATATGGAGCTTTTAGGTACAAATTTGAACCTTTCGAAAAGACCAAAAGCACAAAACTAGCACAAAGACTAAACATCAGATGGAGTCAGGTTTAAATTTCTTATTTAATTTCTTTTTTGACATTAAAAAGTTAGAAAATCTCCTTTTTATCACTTTATTATACTGCAAGCAAATGAGAAAAACCTTTTTTTTTTCTCACAAATTTCTGTACAATAGCATTGTCTATAAATCAGGCATATTATGCTAGAACAAATGATTAAAAATGTATACAGTTGAAGTCAGAATTATTAGCCCCCCTGAATTATAAGCCCCCTGTATATTTTTCCCCCAATATCTGTTTAACAGAAAGAAAATTTATTCAACACATTTCTAAACATAATAGTTTTAATAACTCATTTCTAAAAACTGATTTCATTTATCTTTGTCATGATAACAGTAAATAATATTTGACTAGATATTTTTCAAGACACTTATATACAGCTTAAAGTGACATTTAAAGGCTTTACTTGGTTATTAGGCGAGTTAGGGTCATTAGGTAAGTCATTGTATAACAGAGTTTTGTTCTGTAGACAATCAAAAATTTATTTTGCTTAAAGAGGCTAAAAACATTGACCTCAATAACTGCTTTTATTCTAGCCGAAATAAAACAAATAAAACTTTCTCCAGAAGAAAAAAAGATTATAGGAAATACTGTGAAAAATGCCTTTCTCTGTAAACATCATTTGGGAAAAATTTGAAAAAGAAAACTTCACAGGAGGTCTAGTAATTTTGACTTCAACTGCACTCTCAGAAATAAAGGTACCCGAGTTGTCACTGGAAAAAGGTACAAAGTTGTTCCTAAAAGGTCCATATTAATACCTCAAGAGTACATATTAGAACCTAAAAAGTACAACACTGTTCCTCTTAAAACTTTTAGGTACTAATATATACTTTTGAGGTACCAATATGGACCCTTTGAAAAGATAGCACCCCGGTGACAGCTTGTGTATTTGTCATGAAAATTGAAAGTTTGGTGTGTGTATGTGCTGCTGAAGTGGAAATTCATAACTCAGTATAGTAGAAGAAATTATATATACAGTTGATATCAGAATATTTTTTTTCATTTCCGAAATTATGATAACCAGAGCAAGGAAATTTTCACAATATGTCTGATAATAATTTTTTTTTCTGGAGAAAGTCTTACTTGATAGTTTTAGGTTTTTTAAAAACCATTTTAAGGTCAAAATTCTCAAATTCTCAAATTTCAAAATTATTAGCCCCTTTACGCTATTTTTTTCAATAGTCTACAGAACAAACCATCATTGAACAATAACTTGCCTAATTACCTTATCCTGCCTAGTTAACCTAATTAACCTAATTAAGGATTTAAATGTCACTTTAAGCTGTATAGAAGTGTTTGAAAATATCTAGTCAAATATTATTTACTCTCATCATGGCAAAGATAAAATAAATTAGTTATTAGAAATGAGTTAATAAAACTATTATGTTTAGAAATGTGTTGAAAAAAATCTGCTCTCCATTAAGGGGAAAAAAAAATAAACGGGGGCTAATAATTCAGGGGCGGCCAGTAATTCTGACTTCAACTGTATATATATATATACATATATATATATATATATATATATATATATATATATATATATATATATATATATACATATATATATATATATATACATATATATATATATATACATATATATATACATATATAATAATATATACATATATAATAATATATATACATATATAATAATATTATTTATATATAATAATATTATTTATATATAATAATATTATATATATATATATATATATATATATATATATATATATATATATATATATATATATATATATATATATATATACATTTTTTTTTGAAATCTAGTGCCTCATTTTGGATGTCTTGGAAAAAAACACTTTCTGGAAAGCCCAAAAAAGGCCAAAATCTCACTGCATGAAAAAGCAGTGTATTTGGCTGCAGTGTCTCTTCTTAAGCTGTCTCTGCAGTGAGCTGGGCTGGTCTGCAGCCGTTGGCACGATGCCAGCTCTGCCGTGTGCCCGCTTGGTTCTCGTGCGGCCGCCGCTCTCTCATGCAGAAGAGGGTTGAGGTGGTATTGGCTGAGTGCCAGGATGTGTGCGTGCGGGACGGATGCCATGGGTGCAACGCTACAGGCTGGCAGCAATGGGGAGCACGCCGGTATTCAGAGTGGGTGAATGTGCTTTTTGTCTCTGCGCGCGGTGCCAGACAGCCTCTAATGAGACGCGTCTTTGTGGCAGGCCTCTCGACATCAAGTGGGCTGGTGGGCTCATTAACCTGACGACGGCAAATAAAAAGCCCCTCATAAGAGACGCCATGATAGCACACTTAAGGCGGTTTCGAACCCTCTTGCAAGCTTTGTAGCCGAGTATTTGACGGAACAGCATGTGTGAGAGGAGATTTGGGCATTTGTTATTGCTACAAATAACTCAACATATGGCCAGTGTTATCAATAACGATTGACATGCTATAAATAGTACTTTTCTGAACATAGTTAAAGTAATAGTTCTGCTGTTGTGATCAATGTTGGCATGCTCTGCATTCTGCAAAGAATAAAAATGCCAATAGTTTTGCCCAAATGGATCTTGGATTGATCCTAAGTACATGCATACTGTATAGACCATTTCAATGTGGTCATGTCACTGGCCCATGAACATTTCCGGCTTGTTATCAAACTATTTCATAACTGTAATGAGGAGATTCAATCATAACGTAATGTTAAAACAGCTATCATGAAAAATGATAGCTGAAAAATGAAAAATGTAAAACAGGAAATACGTTGGGACCATTGTTTTTGTTTGCATCCCTCAAAATGGTCTAAAGATTTTTCTAAAATATTTTTTGGCTTCGTTTTTTTTTTTTGCTCTTGACAGTATGTTTTTATTAAAGCTTGTGGGTCCAGTATATCTTTCTGAATACTAATTTCACATATTGAGTACTTAAATGGATAGTTCAAACAAATGATTTGAATCAGAATCAGAATCAGAAAGAGCTTTATTGCCAGGTATGTTCACACATACAAGGAATTTGTTTTCGTGACAGCTTCTACAGTGCAACAGGATTACAGAGACAGGACAAAAAACAGATAAATATATATATTTTTTAAAAATAGAAGTAGTGAGTGCAAATATACAGATTGACAAGTGTATGTATGTGTTTATTACTATATACAATGTTATATGTGCAGCTGTTATGTGCAAATTGGCATGTAAAGTGTGTTGTTAAATAAGTGTATATGTGTATAAAAGTGTATAGCAAGTAGTGATGTTGGTTCCACAATAATTTTCATCATTTTCATTTGTGATGTCATTGTAAACCTGTATGATCTCCTTCTGAGGAATGCAATATATTTGCTTGATTTATGTGTTCATCGAAGTTATGAGCAAAAAAAAATTCTTTATTTTGGTTTGTATACATCTATGAGATCAGAAGTCATAATAAGTGATCCTTAGAGTGACATAAAAAGTCAATATGATTTTATGCAGTCATTATATGGGATAAAATGTCAATATACCCCTTTAACTTCCCCACCAACAACAAAAAATTGGATTGCATTTCTTAACTACTAATGTCGCTAGTTAATGCACTCAATGCATTTTTTTCAACACATCCCATAATTTCTAAAATATCAACCATTTGGTTGAGGTTGATATATCGGTTGAAAAATCTGAAAGTATGAAGTGTAAAACTATTTAAAAACATAAATTAAAACATTTTTAAATACTAAATCATCTTTTTTTTAAAGTATGACATAAAATATTTCAGATTCTCCTTTAACATGTTTTCTTTTGTTTTTACAATAAAACCAAAATCAAGTGTAGTAGTGCAACAGGATTATGTTTGTTTGATTTTTTTTATTATTTATTTATTTATTTTTTTGTTTTTTGTTTTTTTGTAAACCAACAATGCTGTGTGTGTAAGCCATTATTTAAAACAGTGATTCTTTAAATGACTTTAACGGTCATTATTTAAAACAGTCAAAACAATCGTTTGGTAGAGCAGGCAGTTGAAAAAATTTACCATTTGAAAAATGATGCACTGTGCTTACCTGTGAATATGAGATCATAATTATGAAGAGTCAAAATTATAAGACAGAAGGTTATAATTATGACATATTAGTACATGCAAATTCATAATTTGAGATTTTACAAAACCAAAATTGACAAAGTAAAAAATTACGATGCAAAAATCCATAACAAAGTCATAATTATGAAACTTAAAATGATGAAAGACTAAGAATATAAGTTATTATTATCATGAATTAAAACATAATGAGGGAAAAGCTCTCTCTTTACTGTAAAAAAAACAATGAGTTCCAAAAACCCTAATTATGGCATAAGCTTGACGTAATTGAAATTGATGTCAGAATTCATAATATGAGATAAATATTCGCAGTTGAAAATTCTATATTATAACAAAGCAATCCATAATTTAGGAGGAAAATCAAAATTATTGCAAAAGTAAAAATTCCTAGATACAAAATGTTACAAGCTACATATGACATAAGTTGAAATGAAAGTATATTATGAGATAAAAATAATTATTTGTTTGATTAAACGTAACAATCATGACAAAAGTCGAAATTAACATATTATTATGACAAACTAGGTCATATTTTGGTAACACTTAATTTTGATGGTCCATTTGAGTATTAGTAGAGTGTCTGCTTAATATCTGTTGATACTGCTCCTTCAACAGACATTTAACTGTCTATAAGAAACTTTGCAAGTACATGTCAACTTACACTAACCCTAACAGTCTACTTATAATCTAATAAGAATTAGTTGGCATGTAGATGCAATGCAACTTAAATTCAACAAACGGACCATCAAAATAAAGTGTGACCCATATTTTTAGGAAAAAGTGAAATTATGCCTATTTATGATTTCAAATAATGACACAGAAATCATGTTCATGACATAAATTGATATTAAAAGTAAAACTGATAACATTAGAGGTTAAAAGATCAGCATCACAACTCAAATTTGAGATAAAATGTTTTAGTTATACCATTAAAACCATTTAGTATGTCGTAATTTTCACCTTTTATGACATCTTGACTTTTTATTTTAGAATTAAGACTTAACAAAGCAGTTTTTTCCTAATATGATTCCCAGAAACAGCCTCTCCAACATACTGAAAACTAAATGATGACAGAATTGTAATTTTTGTGTAATCTATCCCTTTAAGAATATGGATATATACTGAGCTTTCTCTGGAATTTTGTTCTTTTAAAGCATGCGCCACAACCAATTCCTGTTTTCATAATCTCTAAAGCATTTGATCGGCTAGCTCATATGTTTTTGCATTAATTAGACATTCACCATTCACCATTTGATTTTCATGTTTCTCTTCTTTATGATTCTTAACATGATTTACATTATAAATTATTTTCCACTGTTGTGTCTACACAGAAACATGCTGTCATTTCCAGCCTGTGCTATATCTAATTCTGGGGCGATGTGGGAGCTCATGCTAAGGATTAGCATTAGTCAGGGTCGTCCTGCAGAGGGAAAAACGCAGTATTGGTATAAATATCAAAGGGATGACTGTGTGCGACACTGACAAATTGCGGTTGAAGCGCCATTAATTAAACAGGATCAGTAATGTGTGCTTAAATGAATTTACTGTTGCATTATTGATTCGCAAGCCGCACAAATTATCTTTGGAGGTGCATATGGAGGTTGCGGGTCCGGCTCCCCATGAAGGATTTGTCAGGGTGAGGTCTGTGGATGTGATCTTGGGCCGAAAGGATGAACCCCTTCCCCATTTATCTGCCGAGGAAAAGCCTGGAGGGAATAGAGGAGGGGTGCTGGTGCTTGCCGGCTTTGTTTGCATTCAAACGGCAGATAACAAGGAAACCCAGAGAAATGAGTGGCGCTGCTCTTGCTGCCAGACTGAACGCTGAATTAGAGAGGTTCCTTCATGTAATTTACACATGGATGATTGTGTCGCGCATGTGCTTTGTTCTTTTTCCTCTTATATTTGCTTGTAGTTGCAGCTTTTATCTTACAATTCTGCCAGATTGTTCTAGTTATTGAGACTATTTATAGCAAATCTCATATTTTTTTCTCAGAATTTTTCTGAATTACACATTTCTTACAATTCAGACTTTTTGGTTGACTTCAGTTTAAATGTGAGAAATATAAATCTGATTGCAGGATTTTCATCATCGGCTAAGGCAGTCACTACACTATCAGAAATAAAGGCAAGCGAGCTGTCACTGGGGTGGTACATTTTGAAATGGTACAAATTTGTACCTTAAAAGGTCCATATTAAAACCTCAATGGTACACACTACCTAAAAAGTACAAAAGTGTTCCTCTTAATTTTTAGGTACCAATATGGACCCTTTAAGTACAAATGTGAACCTTTTGAAGTGACAGCTTGTGTACCTTTATTTCTGAGAGTGTACACTGTAAAAATATCCATGAATTATCAGTTTTCCATATTTTGTGATTCATGTTTTTATTTTTTATTTGTTTTCCCGCTTTATTAGTGCTTTTGAATTGCATTATGGGAGCTTGATCTTTCTTCCGACAACTTTTAACCTTGAAAAGAAAAAAAGTGACTTTTATTAACATTTTTAATAGTTTAAAGCAGGGGTGCCTAAACTTTTTCTTATGAAGGGCTAAAACCCAAACTTAGGCTAGTGGGCCAAAGCTAAATAAAGTTGACATGGGTAATTTATTTAATAATATTAAAAATAATTAGAAAACGGCGCTTTATTTTAACTAATACAGTATATATTTTTTACTTTTTGTAATGAACTTATTACAGTAAAAACAAAACAAAATCTAATTTATAACAGAATTACACTAGTTTTTACCTTGATTTGTTGCTGATGTCTCCTGCATAGTTCTCTATCCGTGTAGTAACAATATTTACATTTTAAAATCTCTGATTCGTTTTAATTGGAACATTTACTTTCAGTTTGCTTTTGTGTTGCAAACAAACAAAAAAGGTCGCGTCAAAATAGGAGAGAGAATCAATGTAAAGGCATTTGCTCCAACCCTCTCCATCAATCCCAGATGGGGTGGTGGGACAAATCAAAGGTTACAATGGGCCAACTTTGGCCCGTGGGCCCTACTTTGGGCATCTCTGGTTTAGAGCGGTATATTCTCTAGATTAGTGTTGTATGTTGCGGTACAGGATCCTTGTAATAAGCTGGCAGAACATTTTCTGTTATTTTACAGATTTATTTGTGTATATATTATTTCTTATAAATTATATTTCATACTACTTAAATTTCAATAAAAGTCACATTGTAAAACTGTAGAATTTTTAAAATCAAAAGTCGGCTGAGCAGAACTCAAGATGCCATAATGCAATTCACGACTGTAAATAAACAGAAAACACTTGTGAATCACAAAAAAACTGTTAATTATCAGATTTTTTTAATTTATTTTTTTACAGTTTAGGCTCGTTTGAGATTAACAAAATCTGCCTAGAACCAATCATCAGGGATCACTGTGAGATGCATGCCAGTTAGAAATGTTTCTGACTTGCGTCCGCCTTGCTGTGATGTCATCCACCAACTGTGCTCACCAAAAGCACGATGTGAAACGACTGGCTGACGACACAGCTTAATGCTCATTGGATGAGACTGTCAAATTATACATTTACTAGTCAATTACCTATTTTTATTTTTTATTTACATGCAAGCAAAACCACAACAAACATTTGTTATGACCTGTGTCACCCAAAAGCAACTTGATTTAATGATTTAAGAATTAAAATCTTGTTGTGTAAGCCGTTTTATTTTGTCATTATTTTACCATTTACTACTGTTAAACATACAGATTAATATAAGACCTTTTAAGTAACGAGCACTGTTCACTATTGGCGATTGTAACCATCTTGATGTAAAAACAGTGGTTTCACGTTGTTCCCACTTCGTATGCGATAAAGAACGCAAATGATCTCCTCTATTGCTGATGGTTGCAGGCAGCAAAACGGCAAGATTCAAGAAGTGTCCGACTTCAAATGTCTTTTTTGAGCCCTCTCTTTTACTGCTGCCACCTACTCCCGTATTCGTTTCAGGCAAGACGAGGTGAAAGTCAAACAAGCTTATTGTCTGATTTTGCGATTTTTGTCTAGAATTTTTTTTGTGTCATGAGTACTAAATATACCAAACTGCACGTTACCAAAGTCCCTTTAAGGCAAGTTATTTCACTTGGTGGCCATCTTTGAAACGCCTCTTGGGCAGTATGCTTGGGCATTCTGTCTGAATGGGGAAACATCAAATTCTCCAAAACTGTTTGCCAAGCTTACGATCACATTATATATTTGGAATCACCAATACAATTTAACATGAACTGTCTCTTAAGTTTCGTTTCTAAACATCTGAATCAAACAATATCGGCATTTTTTTCAGGTTGTCCAAGCCAATTGACTTGCGTTCTAAAAAGCAATGAGATCACAACACCAACCTCATTTATGGCATTGTTACACATTATCGTCCTTTGGATAGGATCACACTGCTCCTCTAAAGTAATTCACAACTTGGTCTTGATGGCGAATCTCCTCCAGAAATGACAGCGACTCTTTGTTTACAAGTTTGTGGCCATTTGATTTGTTGCTGTCATGTGTTGTGCGTTTGACAGGACGGACTGTATCTCGCGTTTGTTTCATACGGATTACAAAACCAAAAAAACTTTTGTTTTCAAGTGCACTTGGTTTATTTAAAGGTACAGATTTGAAGCTTTATGTGGATATAGTTCTTATGTCTGTGCAAGTATTCGCTGAGGTTCCTGTGCGTTTGTTGACCAACAACTGTCGTAAAACACATGTCTGCTCCGAGCTTATCCCCCAGAGAAATGTCAGTCTATAGCGATCACTGATTGGCTCCTGTATTAGTAGGCAGGGCTTCATTCGCCATATTAAGCACTCATCTGTCTTTTATTTTGCCATTTTAAAGTCTAAATTCCAAATTATCTGTTATATTTTTTTTAGAATTGTGAATTTGTCATAAATCCTGAAGTAATTTCCTAAAATTTCATAATAATCACAATTTAGTTTAAAGTCTGAACTCATAATTTGGTGAAAATGTTCTTAAAAAAGGTTCTAAAATGTTCTATTCATGAAAATGAATAGTAAGATATTAACTTAGATTGGTGATTTTTTT